>NW_007728613.1:260251-280135 GCF_000696425.1 Galeopterus variegatus | reverse complement strand
ATGATTCAATAATAACTCTGCCCAGCATATTGAGCAAAGTTATTTTATTTTTTTAAGATGATTTGCAATATGTTCGTACAATAGTTTGATATGGTATCTGCAAGATGTTGAAATCAAATGATAGTGATATTCAATTTAATACTTACTGCAAGTACCAGAATAACAAGCAAATTCAGAAATTTGTTTATTGCTAGATCCTTAAAAGTTTCTAGCTTTTCTAGTTAATGTGGGTTACGATCTGAGGACAGTAGGGTTAACGGTAAATAAGGCCCACACTAATTATATTTTCTAGAAGAATAAAGAGAGCATATTGTAGCTCAGGAAGAATATAGCTGAACTCTTATCCTCAATGACAAAAAGAAAATATAATTAATAAAATAGTAATTGACAGCTATCTATATGAACATTTCAATGCCTGACCTTGATTTAAAAAATCTATGCCTTGGTCTTCGAAGAGCTTACAGACATATTGGAAAGATGAATCCTAAACATAAAAATTAGCAGACAATAATTAGTCAAAAATTGTACAGCACTGATTCCTATGTTTTAAATTAATATATTTTAAAAACAACAAAGATGTTCAGATGCTGTTGTCATGGTCGCTATACTATGAATGGGTGGCTGGGGGAGCAGGATTCAATCCAAGCATCAGAAACTGAGTAGGGCCAGCATTTCCATGCCTGCCTTGCTGCAGAATTTCTTCTAGATGTACTTCTAGAAGAAAGGGATAGCTCATCCTGTGCTCTCCACATGTCGACGAAAAACCCTTCTCTGAGACATAAGTGGAAGAGACTCCAGCAAAAACCTGCTAACAGCTGTTACTTCCTGGAGGCAGGGGTGGAACACAGGAAGCAAGTAGAGCATTTAGAGGACAGATGTGGATGGGCACACAAGCACCCGTGCAATGGTGCTTATGATTAATTTGGACAATCATGACAGGCCAAGATGCAGAACCTCCAATGATTTCTGTTACCATTTCAAACATGCAGGGGAACCCAAACAACTGAAAAACAGACCAAAACCAAAGTCTACAGCGCTGAGACGATGCTCTAAGTAATGATCACATCCAATGCAGCTGTCTCCCTTTGTCCTGTTTGCCTAGCCCTGCTGACCCCCTGTCACCACCCAAGACTGCTGAGCTAGTCATCAAAAATTCAGAGAGGGACCCATGCAAATTTGGACAGAATCTGTCATAACACCCAATGCTGAACATCCTTATGTTTCCATCAACAAGAATTAGAATATGGCCAAGTAACTATTAACTATGTTATATACGCCTGTCTTTGAGAAAAATATTCTCTCTTTTAATTTAAGTATCACCTCAATGAGGTAGGTACTGTTAATTAGTCCAGAAAGATTAATTAAATCACCCAAGGATATATGCTGTAACCAATGTCTGCCTAGAAAGCATTCTGTGTTAGCCAGTAGTCTAGAAAGTCCTCTTGAAAGAACTATAAATAAAAGTATATGTGAAAAGAGTCTGCTACGTAAGAGTTGCTTAACAGGAATGAAACTACTTAAGAGGAATGAAAAGAACAGGTACTTCGAGTACCCCACCCCAATCCCCTTGTTCTTACCACTGCCTGGCACAAAAACTTGACTTCTGAACAATATAGTTAGCAAATGACCTACTTGACAAGAATATATCACTGAAACCAACACAGCTGAATATGCATTCTACTCCAAGTACACTAAATTGATAATATGCTGGGCTTTAATATAATTCAAAAAATTTTAAATGATTGAAATCATATAAAGAATGTCTGATTACTTAAGGTAAAAGTTAATGCCATTGTATATTTTGGATATTAATCTGTGGTTGGATATATAGTTTGCAAATATTTTCTCCCCCTCTGTAGGTTGATGTTTCACTCTGTTGATTGTTTCCTCTGCTGTGTAGAAGCTTTTTCATTTGATGTAGTCCCATTTGTTTATTTTTGTTGTTTTTTATTGTGCTTGGGTCTCTTGTTCTTAAAGTCTGTGCCCAGTCCTAGTTCCTGAAGTATTTTCCCTATATTTTCCCATAGCAGTTTTACAGTGTCAGGTCTTATACCTATGTTTTTAATCGATTTTTGAGTTGATTTTGATATATGGTGAGAGGTGCAGGTCTAGTTTCATTCTTCTGCATATGAATATCCAATTTTCCCAGCACCACCTATTGAAGAGCCAGTCTTTTCCCCAAAGTATGTTTTTGTAGCTTTTATCAGTTGCTGGAGGTCTGTGGGTTGATTTCTGGGTTCTCTATTCTGTTCCTCACTGGTCTGTGTCTCTTTTTAGGCTGGTACCATGTTGTTTTGGTTATTATAGTTTTGTAGTCTAATTTGAAATCAGGTAGTGTTATGCCTCTGACTTTATTTATTTATTTATTTATTTATTTGCTAGGATTGCTTTGGCTAGTCAGGGTCTTTTGTTGTTCCATATGAATGTTAGTATTGTTTTTTCTGTATCTGTGAAGAATGTCATTGGTATTTTGATGGGGATTGCATTGGATCTGTAGATTGCTTTGGGTAGTATGGACATTTTCAGGATTTTCATGTTAATCCTTCTAATTCAAGTGCATGGAATGTCTTTCCATCTTTTTGTATCTTCTTTCATATCATTCAGCAAGGGAATCAAGAAATTACACAGTAAAAAACCAAATAACCCAATTTAAAAATGGGAAGAGTAGCTGAATAGACATTTTTCTAAGGAAGACATACAAATGCACAACAGGCACTTTAAAAAATGTTTGGCATCACTAATCATCAGGGAAATGCAGATTAATACCACATTGAGATATCACCTCACCCCAGTTAGACTGGCTATAATCAGAAAATGAAGAATAGCAAATGCAGGTGAAGATGTAGACAGATGGGAATGCTCCGACACTGTTGGTGGGACTGTAAATTAGTACAGCCACTATAGAAAACACTATGGAGGTTTCTCAAACAACTACCAGATCTACCACATGATCCAGCAATCCCACTTCTAGGTATATAACCAAAAGAATGGAAATCATCAGGTCGAAGTGATACCTGAACTCCAATGTCCATCACAGCTCTGTTTACAATAGCTGAAATAAGGAAGCAACATAAATGTCCATCGATGGATAACTGGTTCAGAAAAATGTGGTATACATACACCATGGAACACTACTCTGCCATAAAATGAAATGAGATTCTGCCATTTGCAGCAACACGGATGAGCTTGGAGAAAACTATGTTGAGTGAAATAAGCCAGGCACAGAGGGAAAAATATTCTGATAAGTGGGAGCTAAGAGAGAAAGAAGGGAAGAAAGAGCACAGTAGTGTGTTGGACTTGCAGAGGGAGAGAGCACACCGAGGGTTGCGGGGTGGGGTGGGGGGTGGGGGGAGAGGGAAGGAGGTTTGGGATTAATTGGGTGGGGGACACAGGGAATAATGGCAATTTGTGGTAATGGGCACGCTGATAGTATTGATCTTGCCATCACATCTTGAGCACAAGTGATGACGGTAAGCTTTGTACATCGTGAATATGCATAACCAAAAAAATAAAATTAAATTAAAATTAATACCAAAAAATCCCAAATTCTGGATGTTAAGCAATATATTTCTAATATATTATACTTCAAAAAGGAAATTACAATGAAATTTACAAAATATTTTAAATTGAGTGATAATGAAAATATGACATTTCATACCTTGTGATACACAGACAGAATCATTTTTAAAATAAAATAGATAGCCATAAATTAATGTATTAGAAAAGGAAAGAGGCTAAAAAAATATAAATATATCAGTAAGTTAGACAAATAATAACAAATTAAGCCCAAGGAAAGTAGAAGTAGGAAAATAACATCGTAGCAGAAACTGAGAAAGAAATCAGATAAATTATTGAGAAAAATCAGCAAATCAAAAGTTGTTTCTTTGAAAAGATTCATAAAACTGACAGGTCTTCTCAACTGAAGAGGCACATATTACCAAAATTTGGTATGAAAAAAGGGGCTATCACTAAAAATGTTAAAAATATAGTAAGTAGAGGACTTGTGTTTACATCCACGATGAAATAATAGAACTAGATTTATCCTCCCAAAATAAACAACTATAAAATTGGGTAAAATACATACAACAACTATTTTTAGAAGTTGGACAAGAGTAGCACTGTGAGTTCTGCTTTTTGCCTGGGGCACTTTCTTTCTGTACTGCAGATCAGGGAAGAGCTCTTAAACAGAGCAAAGTAGTATCTCTAAGTTGAAAAGACAGAAATTGAAGTTCCAGAAGGTGTAGGCAGCTGGAAGATGGAGAGAAAAGTACCAAGAGACATGAAAGCTTTGCAGGTAAAGGTATTCAAAAACCCGTAGAAGTGGACCCTGGGGTATTTGCTAAAATAGGAATATGTGTAGGTAGAGAGTGTAACCCCCAAAGACCAATTTAGCTGCTAGCGGAACACTTCTCGGAGCTCATGAAAGGATGGAAATTGAAAATACTTACTCATCACCAGATCATTCAGTAGCGATGCCAGGAAGTTTTAGCTCTTAGTAGCAGAGTTTCACTATCTTAAAATAAAGAACACTGTAGAACTGCCATTAGTTTAAAAATAAGGCTCAAAAAAGAATAAAGTGAATCCTCAAGTAATCTAGCTGCCTACCAGTATAAAGCCAAACTCTTTTTTTCTTATCTTTTTAAAAAATCAATATTCAGGTAAGAATACAACATGAAATCCACCTTGTTAAGAAATTTTTAACTGTGTGATAAAATATTAAATACAGGCACAGTTTTGTACAGCAGATCTCTAGGACTTATTCACCTTGTGTGACTGAAACATTATACCTGTTAAACAGCAACTACCCATTTTCCCCTCTCCCCGGTTCCTGGCATCCACCACTGTACTCTGTTTCTATGAGTATGACTATTTTAGATACCACATAAAAGTGGAATTATGCCATATTTGTCCTTCTGTGACTGGATTATTTCACTTTAGCACAATGTCCTCTAGGCTCCTCTATGATGTCACATATGGCAAGATTTCCTTTTTTTTTAAGGCTGAGTGATATTCCATTGTATGTTTATACCACATTTTCTTTATCCATTCATCCATCAAAAGACATTTAGGTTGTTTCCATATTTTGGCTATTGTGAATAGTGCTGCAGTGAACATGGGAGTGTTAATATGTCTTTGAGATCCTGATTTCTATTATTTTGGATATATACTCCAAAGGTGGGATTGCTGGATGATATGGCAGTTCTATTTTTAATATTTTCAGGAATTTCCATACTGTTTTCATAGCAGCTGCATCATTACACAATCCCACCAGCAGTACCCAAGGGATTCAATTTCTCCACATCCTTGCCAACATTTATCTTTTGTGTTTTTTGGTTTTGCTCGTTTGTTTGTTTGAGAATAGCCATCCTAACAAGTGTGAGATGATATCTCATTGTGGTTTTGATTTGCATGTCCCTGATGATTAGTGATGTTGAACATCTTTTCATATATCTATCAGCTATTTGTATGTATTCTTTAGAGAAATGTCTTTTAGGGTCTTTTGCCCATTTTTTAAATTAGGTTATTTTTTTTTGGGGGGGGGTTGTTTTTCTTTTTCTTTCTTTTGTTTTTTTTGTTACTGAGTTATAGGAGTTCCTTATGCATTTTGGATATCAATCCCTTATCAGANATAAAACTGACAGGTCTTCTCAACTGAAGAGGCACATATTACCAAAATTTGGTATGAAAAAAGGGGCTATCACTAAAAATGTTAAAAATATAGTAAGTAGAGGACTTGTGTTTACATCCACGATGAAATAATAGAACCAGATTTATCCTCCCAAAATAAACAACTATAAAATTGGGTAAAATACATACAACAACTATTTTTAGAAGTTGGACAAGAGTAGCACTGTGAGTTCTGCTTTTTGCCTGGGGCACTTTCTTTCTGTACTGCAGATCAGGGAAGAGCTCTTAAACAGAGCAAAGTAGTATCTCTAAGTTGAAAAGACAGAAATTGAAGTTCCAGAAGGTGTAGGCAGCTGGAAGATGGAGAGAAAAGTACCAAGAGACATGAAAGCTTTGCAGGTAAAGGTATTCAAAAACCCGTAGAAGTGCTCTTAAACAGAGCAAAGTAGTATCTCTAAGTTGAAAAGACAGAAATTGAAGTTCCAGAAGCTGTAGGCAGCTGGAAGATGGAGAGAAAAGTACCAAGGGACATGAAAGCTTTGCAGGTAAAGGTATTCAAAAACCCGTAGAAGAGGACCCTGGGGTATTTGCTAAAATAGGAATATGTGTAGGTAGAGAGTGTAACCCCCAAAGACCAATTTAGCTGCTAGCGGAACACTTCTCGGAGCTCATGAAAGGATGGAAATTGAAAATACTTACTCATCACCAGATCATTCAGTAGCGATGCCAGGAAGTTTTAGCTCTTAGTAGCAGAGTTTCACTATCTTAAAATAAAGAACACTGTAGAACTGCCATTAGTTTAAAAATAAGGCTCAAAAAAGAATAAAGTGAATCCTCAAGTAATCTAGCTGCCTACCAGTATAAAGCCAAACTCTTTTTTTCTTATCTTTTTAAAAAATCAATATTCAGGTAAGAATACAACATGAAATCCACCTTGTTAAGAAATTTTTAACTGTGTGATAAAATATTAAATACAGGCACAGTTTTGTACAGCAGATCTCTAGGACTTATTCACCTTGTGTGACTGAAACATTATACCTGTTAAACAGCAACTACCCATTTTCCCCTCTCCCCGGTTCCTGGCATCCACCACTGTACTCTGTTTCTATGAGTATGACTATTTTAGATACCACATAAAAGTGGAATTATGCCATATTTGTCCTTCTGTGACTGGATTATTTCACTTTAGCACAATGTCCTCTAGGCTCCTCTATGATGTCACATATGGCAAGATTTCCTTTTTTTTTAAGGCTGAGTGATATTCCATTGTATGTTTATACCACATTTTCTTTATCCATTCATCCATCAAAAGACATTTAGGTTGTTTCCATATTTTGGCTATTGTGAATAGTGCTGCAGTGAACATGGGAGTGTTAATATGTCTTTGAGATCCTGATTTCTATTATTTTGGATATATACTCCAAAGGTGGGATTGCTGGATGATATGGCAGTTCTATTTTTAATATTTTCAGGAATTTCCATACTGTTTTCATAGCAGCTGCATCATTACACAATCCCACCAGCAGTACCCAAGGGATTCAATTTCTCCACATCCTTGCCAACATTTATCTTTTGTGTTTTTTGGTTTTGCTCGTTTGTTTGTTTGAGAATAGCCATCCTAACAAGTGTGAGATGATATCTCATTGTGGTTTTGATTTGCATGTCCCTGATGATTAGTGATGTTGAACATCTTTTCATATATCTATCAGCTATTTGTATGTATTCTTTAGAGAAATGTCTTTTAGGGTCTTTTGCCCATTTTTTAAATTAGGTTATTTTTTTTTGGGGGGGGGTTGTTTTTCTTTTTCTTTCTTTTGTTTTTTTTGTTACTGAGTTATAGGAGTTCCTTATGCATTTTGGATATCAATCCCTTATCAGATATGTTTGAAAATATTTTCTCCCATTCTGTAGGTTGCCTTTTCACTCCATTAACTGTATCCTTTGCTGTTCAGAAATTTTTAAATTTAAAGTAGTCACACTGGTCTATTTATTCTTTTATTGCTATGCTTTTGGTGTCATACCCAAGGAAACAGTACCTAGATGAATGGTGTGACACTTTTCCCCTATGTTTTCTTCTAAGAGCTTCATAGATTCAGATTTTATGTTTAAAACATTAATACATTTTGAATTCATTCTTGTTTATGGTGTAAGATAATGTTTTTTTTTAGTGTAATATAATGATTAAATTTTATTATTTTGCATGTGGATATCCAGTTTTCCCAACACCATTTGTGGAAGAGATTGTCCTTTCCACATAGGGTGTTCTTCATGCTCTTTCAAAGATCAGTTGACCATATATGTGTGGGTTTATTTCTGGGATATTCTGTTCCATTGTTCTTTATGTCTGAGTTTATGCCAGTACCTTACTGTATGATTACTGCTGCTTTTTAATGTATGTTAAAATCAGGAATTATGATGCCTCTAGCTTTCTTCTTTCTCAGAACTACTTTGATTATTGAGGTCTTTTGTGGTTCTATATAAATTTTAGGATTGGTTTTCCTATTTATATAAAAAAAAGGGGGGCGTTATTATTTTGATAGAGATTCCATTGAATCTCTAACTTTGGGGAATGTAAACATTTTAACAGTATTCATTCTTCCAATCCATGAGCATGAGATGTCTTTCCATTTATGTGTGTCTTTCTTAATTTCTTTCATAAGTGTTATATAGTTTTCAGTGTACGTGGCATTCACCTCCTTGGTTATATTTATTCCTAAGTATTTAAATTAGTATTTTATTAATGTAAAAGATCTTACACACACATAAACATACATACACACACGATATATATAATATAGATATGTATACATATCGTTGTGATATATATGGTAATCTCTTCATTTAGTTTAACTTCTTTAGGATTTTGGTTTGTGTTTTTGTTGTTTGGTTTTTCTTTTTTTAGATAGAGGAACTAAAGCTCATGGAATGTCTGCATGGTCCAAGTCACATAACTAACAAATATTAGCACCAGAGATCTCAGTTCTTCAAAAGCATTGCTTATGTTTTATGAATAAATCTCTTATGATTGACATTGCTTTGTATGAAAATTACTTTTAAAATTCCAAAGAATTGACAAATAAATATGCATTTTGGAGAGAAATCTGTTGGAGAGTTGGTTATTAGTAATATATGCATGGCCTTGCTTCTGAAGAAGTATTTTATACATGTTTGGCTTTTGATAAACATTTGAGAGAATGGATGCTAATGAAATGTGCTTCCAAATGCCCCGTAATACATGAACTCTCAGTACCTTAAATATTTTGTTTCAGGGTAAGAAATGGAAGGCTTCATTGTAGCTCTCAGATATAATTTTTATTTTTGAATACAGCTTACAAGAGATGCTGCATTTAGGGAGGCTAGGGGTACTCTCCTAAATCAATGAAGTTATACTTTTAAAAAAAAAAAATTCTGAGTGGTCCTTGTGAGTGATCTACATGTTAGAACTCAGAAGCAAATTGGGAGAGAGAGGTAGGGATCAGCTACCTCAAATTCCTGAGAACAATATGGTCCTTTACATATTAAAATGAATCCACTCTTATTGCCTTTTGACTTCACTGAATGTGTTAGGAATGTTCTCTCATTCCTTTTTTTTTTTTTTTTTAGGTTACTGCCCAACTGGCTGTCAGGAACATCAGAATGGCAAATGCTATAGATCGGAGGAAAGCTGTAATTTTGTAGATGACTGTGAAGATAATACTGATGAAGATGAATGTGGCAGCTCCTGTACTTTTGAAAAAGGCTGGTGTGGTTGGCAAAACTCCCTGGCTGACAAGTTTGATTGGGTTTTGGGTGTTGGCTCTCATCAAAGCCTGAGACCTCCCAATGACCACACACTCGGAAATGAAAATGGTAGACTATTAGTCTGTTATAGTTGCTCTAATCATATTCACAACGTGCATCACATTGTTGCCCCTGATGGTAACTGGAGAGCTCCGGAGATACCAACATGGTGGTGCTGCAAGTCAATCCAGCATTTAGTGAGTGTAGTTGTTTCCTAGGGCTGCTGTGGAGGAGGTGGCTTAAAGAACAGACATTTATTGTCTCATGGTTCTGGAGGTTGGAAGTCCAAGATCAAGTTGTTGGCAGAATCAGTTCTTTCTGATGATGGCTATGAAAGAAAATCATCTTTTCCATGCCTCTCTCCTGGGTTCTAGTAGCCTCAGACGTTCCTTGGCTAGTAGGTGGTGGTTCTCTCCATGTCTTCATCCATATTTCTTTTCTTTTTATTAGGACATAGTCATATTGGATTAGAGCCCATTCTAATGACCTCATTTTAACTTAATCATCAGCCAAGACAGATAAGGTCATATTTGAAGAGAATGTGGGTTAGGATTTCAGCATTTTTAAGGGGACATAATTTAACCCATAACAGTGAGTTGTCAAAATCTAATATCAATTACTATTTTGCTAATTGTAGTTAGATGATAATGTATGCTGCCATCAGACACTTTTCCTAAACAGAATGCACTTACAATCAATAACCTTAAACTCTGCCACTTGTTCCATAATTAGCATGTCATTTAATGTTTCAGATTCTCAAGTTTTTCCTCTGACAATGGAGATAATAAAATTTGCCCTCTGTGTACAGTAGAGATTGAAGAGATCAAATGAGATGATGTGTATAAAGGGAAGAGTTTGAAACCTGTAGAGATGCTGTGAAAAATGTAATTGTAAGACCACATATGTTAAATGTGTTGGGCATGGCTCATTTTTGTAGTAAGTAGTTTTGTCAAGTCTCAGATTCACTGGTCAAGGAACAAAGAACATTTACAGGATGATGAAGGGACCCTAAACTCCTGGATGCTATAAAATAGAGAAAAGATGTCTAAATGTTGAAATTCCACAGAACTGTGAAAAAACAAAGCTGACCAAGCCAGAGAAAGAAAGACCTTAATCCTACTCAAATACTCAGCTTTACATACATGAAATGTTTTGGATATTTTGATACACAAGAATAAAAAACAGTATCTTGCCTCTCGTGTTGAATATTAAAATTCTCAGTATTTTATTTACATAGTCAACAGATGACTGAATTTGTGAAAGCATGTTGTAATCCTTTATTTAAGTTTCATAGGGCATCTTTGCATTGTTTTTACAAAAGCTAGATAGTTTGGGGAGTCCATTAAATGATTCTGTAACTACCCTGTTGATTCGATGGCATCATATCCTGTCAGATCAGTTCATCTTCATGCTGTGAAGCACTTTGCTAAGAGCACAGACAGTTGGAAATTGTTCTGTCTGGGAGCTGGAGGCAAGGCGATTAGATTTCCTTTCTGTTTCAAATGGAAATGCATTTGGCAGCTCAGATCATATGAAATGTAATTAAAAACCCTAACTGTTATGGAAAAGCTAAAATAATCCCCTCATTGTTATTTCCTTCCTATCTGAATCCTGTCCTTGTTCCTAGGGCACTTCATCTATCTGGAGGCCACTCCCGAGGGCTTGCTGGGGGACAAAGCACACCTGAGGAGTGCGAGGTGGCAAGAATCCAGCACTGCCTGCACCCTGAGCTTCTGGTATTTTGTATCTGCAAAAGCCACAGGGTCCATTGAGATTCTTGTTAAGGTAGGATCTTGGCCTGGGGTGCCCCTGAGCTTTATGAGGGTTCCTACGGGCAGCACATGGCTTGATGGAGTTTACAAAAACTCTTCCGACTAGGCCACAGGAAGCCTCATTTCATCCAAAGGGGCTGCTCCTGTGGCTCAAATTTACTATCAGGTTTGGTAAACTGAGGCATGCGATCCAGCTCTGAGTTTAACTGAGCTTTATGAGGGTTCCTACGGGCAGCACATGGCTTGATGGAGTTTACAAAAACTCTTCTGACTAGGCCACAGGAAGCCTCATTTCATCCAAAGGGGCTGCTCCTGTGGCTCAAATTTACTATCAGGTTTGGTAAACTGAGGCATGGGATCCAGCTCTGAGTTTAATGTCATAGCCTGTGATAACTGAATCTTGAGACTCTTTTTATGACAACAATTCATCTAAGACATAAATTTCTTCTATTAGTTTCTTTCCCTATCCTTTTCAATAAAAAAGTATTGATTATTTGTACATCTAAAAAGAGAGTGACTATCCATTTTTTTTTTTTTTTTCATGTATGAGCAATCATTAAGGGAACTAATAATAGTCATTCTGGTTCTAAGCACCCCGTGCAAAGGACTGAACTGCTTGGGAGAATGATCAAGTTATGATTACATGGGACTGCTCATTAACTGTGACATAGCAATGTATTTTCTTACTGAGGATTAATTGGATGTTTCTGTCAGAGCTTTAATTTAGTATAACAAAGTGACAGTGCTCAGGGAACAAAATAACAAAGTAAATATTAATATTAATGAGACTTGGTTCAAGTACCTTTACTCTTTAGCAAGTTAAAACAGCAGCAAGGAGGAGGGGTGTGCGTGTTTGTGTATATGTATATTTATTTCAAGAATCTAGTTAGAATTCCAAGAAAGCTTATTTTAAAACCTGCTCCAGAGGCCATTGCTGTTTTATCACACTTGAGCTTTGGTGAAGTGCCCTAGCACTGATGGAAAATGCCTGACCCAAATACCAAAGAGCTCATATGTCTGAATAGCTTATGGCTGCATAGTCCACTTTTTTTGGGGGAAACCTGAATTAACTTTATAATTTAGGACTCTTCTATAATAATGCAAAAAAGCCTGCCTAATAAAACACATGCAACAAACAACCACAGTGATTTATTCTTACATTTAATTATGAAAACTTACTGAAATAGAATGCATAAAGCTCTCACATGAGCATTTCACCAGTACTCTTGTAGTTGTGATACTTAATTACATGGTGTGCATGCTTTTCAGCCTACCAATGATCTAAAACAAAAAATAAAACTAGTACTCACAAGTAGAATAAGGGGTCTACAACATAGAAGTTAACCTGTTTTACAATTATATTTAATTTTATTCCCATTACTTTACTTGTTTTTCAAGCCACCTGTTTTCTGATGGGGTTAGTGAATGACGAGTAACATAAATTTGAATATGATAAAAAGAATTTGGGGAGAATTTTTAAGTTTACTTTGTGTTTGACAGTTTGTTTTCATAGGTAAAAGTTGATTTAACCTCTACAAAAACAGAGGACCTTTGTTTTTTTGCATCTTTTCAGCTACCCATTTGAATTAAATGCAGGAACACCTGCTACCTGAAGAGCATTATTCTCTTTTGGAACTACTCCATCTGTAATAAACTTGATATTTTAATCAAGATGACTGCATGCTTTAGGGAATCTGAGTATATTTAATTGAAAGCATTCAGGACTATCCATTATGCAGTCATGATAGAAACATAATAAACTGAAGCCAGAAGTGGAGAAAAATAATGTATTTCAGGAGAGCCCTCCTGATATTGCAACCTAGTTATGTTGAAAGACCATAATTAAATTAGTTCAATGCTTTATCTTGCTTAGTGGTTTAGAGAATTTTAGAGCTGGTGGGGTCCTTCAAAATACATTTAATCTGAGCTATTCATTTTATAGATGAAGGAAGTTTAACAGTAAGAGGTTATATTTCTTGCCTCAGCTCACATGGTATTCTAAGAAAAAAGTTAGGATATGAATCCAATTTTTCTGACTTCTAATTTAGGACACTTCTAGTTGACTTCCCAGATATTCTTTCTAAGGATTTTTATATTCAGTATGGAAATGTGGATTTTGTTCAGTAGGCTATAGAAAATATCAAAGGATCATATGAAAGGCCAGCTTTCTTTGCGTACTTAACAAAACTGTGGTTATTCTGGGTCTGCTTTTACCCTCAAATCCAGCCAACAATGAACTTTAGTCACATGCAATGATCAACTGATTTAAAGGTAAGTACTCCCCGGCCCTCCCAACCCACCACTGTCTCATCTTGTGCACACGTGCTCACTACCACCTTACGATTTACAACGAAGTGCTAATACTACATGTGCCTGACTATTGGAATAGGTCAGACAGATTTTCAGAATCAGGCTTATTTTGATGTCTTCAGCCTACTGCATATTTAATGTTATTTCAGATACATTGTCAGCATTTTATTCATTATTTCAGAAAAAGGTTATAGAGCATATAGATGTAAAGGATACATAGAATCTGGGTAGAAAAAAAATGATTTCTCAAAGACTGTCATGTAGATTTGGGGCTGTAAATCAATCATACTCGACTTTTAGTGCCAGAACTTTATTTGCCTTTGCAGAATTGTCCTAGCACCTTAACAATTCAGTCTACATGGTTTAGGCTATATTGTGCTGTTGAGCTTGACCAGGTTAATGGAGAAAAGTTGATCTTTGCATTTTAAGCTATAGCCATGCAAGATATGAACACAGAGTTTTAAATTAGTTTCCACAAGATCATAATGACCTGGAGTATATAAAATAAATATTTCTTTTTTGTTATCTTGAAGAAGGTGGCAATGTTTGTGTCAGGCATATATCTGACTAAATGAGATTTTTTTTTTAAAGAAACTTCTATTCCATGTGCTTTGCCTCTTTTGGTGCCTCTATCCTAGTAGAACTCCGTAAGCAGCCAGTGATACAGGTATTTCTTCCATCATGAGGAAAAAATTTCTGCTGATGTGCTAACATCTTCGTTTAATTGATCACAGGAGATTTGCTTTACAAACGAATCATATAGTCAGCTCTTAAGAACAATATTATTGCTACCATTGCTGTAATTTTGCTTCCATTTCTACGTCTGCTAGTGCTCCTTCTCTGGTAACCAGCTTCCATTTATTGACTACTTCCTTTTTTCATACAATGTGCTAAAAGTCTCTTCCCTACATTAAATCACAAGCTTGCAAGGAAGATATCTTTTCCTAATTTTACAGACAGCGAAATTGAGACCAAGGTCACATAAATAATACATTGTAAAATCAGGATTAAAAGCCAATCCTAACTCCAATAACCATGCTGCTAATCACTATACTCAACTTCTACTATTAGAATTTAAACCATTCTGATACCCAGGAGGCAGAGATATTACTGTCCATCAGAGTTTTCCAGTGGCTCTGTAGTCGTAGAAATGAGAGATTTCCATCTCTACATATGAATGAATCCACAAGCCTTTTCTATACATGTTAGAGGGGAGAGCTGGCTACTCTCTGTCCTCCTTCAGCAGTTTTATTTGTTTGTTTTGATCTTAGCTTCTAACATCTAGTAACAGTAGCCCTATTTGCCTAGATCACTCTCCGTCATATCTAATATAACTCACAAATTTAACAATTATATTTAATAGCTGCATGTTAATGTTGGTGAGGAAAGAATAAGTTAGGAATTAATTAAATTAATATCAACTATTAGAATATTTTTAAATCCATAATTGCAACTTGGTAAATGTATGTTATATAACAAGATCCAATGGAGGACGAAATAACTACCATTGTTTTAAAAGAGTGATAAGCATCAATGGTATTTTTAAGATATTTGCAGTACCGTAATGCAATATTAAAATACCTCTCATTACTCTTGGTAAGAGAGTCACAGGTAATACTAATACCTGTGATCCGTTGCCAGAATTCACAAATTGAAGACATTTCCAAAATTATAGTTGAATTCAGTAAAGATAAAGATGTAGTTCCTTCCTCCATGTTACAACCCTCTTGAAAGTTGATAATCTCTATATGGGGGTGTGGAGAAATTTTAATTTTGTAAGATTATCTGTCTTACACGTTCAGTGTTTATGTTTATTAAGAAAAATTAACGTGTCTTAGTTGAGTAGGAATTTTTTACATGAAAAAACAGCTTCTCTTTCCAACAATTGAGATGCATGAAGTCACTGAGGATAGCACTTCATTTAAGCCACGTTTAGAGCAAATTAAGTGTAAATGGGCTGAGGTGCTACCACAGTGAAGAGCTCTTTCAGCCAACTGGACATCAGGTCTGCAACCAAGTAGTCAATGACTTCCAAACTGGCCGCTAGTGAATTAATATATTGAGAGATTTCTCACCCAGATCCAAGAGTGTCTCCACAAATGTCTATTATAGGATTTAAGAGGAGGAAGAGTAGAAAACACTATTATAGCCTACCTAGTTTAAGACATAATTGGCCAGTAGCTTTACATCATTAGTTTATTTGCTCACAGAAAATTCATAGGCACAATTGTTATATATACAGAACTGCTCTATGTAGGAATCCCGAGAGCCACTTAATTTCATTTGTGTTTACTTATTTACTGATAATATTTACATTTTAACTGTTTCGAACAAGTTTATCATGGTAAAACATTCCTTTTTTCTTTTCTCATTTTTCTAGGACATTGTCTAAAAAATTATAATAGTTTTCTACACATGATAGTAACTTTTGGTAGAACTCATAAGTTCTCACTAATTATCTTTTAATGCCGACTTCGTTCATTTTCTGTGGTGTGTTCAACATATGCTTCAACTAAAATAGGTTAGAAGTGCCTTTCAGTGAACTGATTGTTCCAACTGAATCACATTTCTGACTCAGATGATGCTACAAGGTTGGAGATCTGTTTTTACGAATTATAGATCTCGGAGTTGGAGTAGAGAGAAAAGCCCTATGATTTGCCCTCAATAAATTATCAAAATAAGCAATTAAAATGGCAATAATCTTAGCTATCTTATCTCTGTAAGAAATGACTATGTAAGAGAATCCTATTTGTAATCTTTGGGGGAATTTTAATAAAATACATGTTTAAAAACTGTTTTTAACAATGAAGGCATATTTAGACTTAAACTTACATTTTCTAGATTAGTGCATCTCTCCATATCTTCTGAAGAATCAGGAGTATTTTCTAATAATCTATTACTTGTGTCAATAAATCTCGTAGGCAAGTTATGCTTTGATTCCTCCACTGTGAATAGCATTTTGTGAAAGGTGTAAATGAAGAAAATTGGGGCAGTTTGGGATGTACTATAGACTGACTTAGACTGTCTATTTCTAACTAATGATCCCTTTAATTGGGGACTACAACTTTCCTCTTCAAGTCCTGAGTTTTGAGCTAAATCCCAACTCTTTTCACCCTTGCTTTCATCCATGCATTCAAACAGATATTTAGAGATCTTCTCCTAAATATACTCTCTACTCTCATGGAACTTGTGAGTTTAGAGTGTGTTTAAACTGTTTGAAAGCACAGGGCTGAGTCTTTTTATCAGAAGTTGTAAGAACCGTTAGAACCTGAATGTTCTTTGATACTTAATTGTCCCCATCTGAAGTTATTCTCTTTCTGAAAAGGTGGTTTACAACTTTCTGTGCTTTTGGTACCAGAACCCCTCCGAAGTTCATGAAATGGGTCTAAATTTAGCAGCAATGAATTCCCATACCACTGAGTCTTTGTCACCTTGTACTACTACACTGCATCATGACTAACTATATAAAAAGTTCTGTCCTCCAGTGACTAGGGAGCTTTCATGATGCAGGGACTTTGTCTGCCTTTACTATCCCATCTGTAGTATGTAGTATAGTGCGTAGCACACAGCAGGTATAAAACACACATTTTTTGATTGAATGAAATTGTTGAATGTACAGGCAGTATATAATTAATTGCCAACTTTATAGAAGATACCATTTAATATTCTAGGAATTCAAAAGCTATTAACATATTTATATACTGAAAGTACTTAAGAAAAATAAGAAAAATTGGAACTGGATCTTGAAAGACAAGTAGAATTTGGACAGAAGAAAGAAAGAGAGGGTGTTTCAATTAAGAGAATACATAAAGGTAGAGAAGTCTAAGCCATATTCAGTGAACCTGTAGTAGTCTGTTGCTTATAATAGAATACCTGAAACTGGTAATTTATAGAGAAATAAAATTTATTTCTTACAGTTTCAGAGACTGGGAAGTCCAAGGTCCAGAGAACACATCTGTGAGGCTGTTCTTCTGG
This sequence comes from Galeopterus variegatus, assembly GCF_000696425.1. NCBI lineage: Eukaryota > Metazoa > Chordata > Mammalia > Dermoptera > Cynocephalidae > Galeopterus > Galeopterus variegatus. The sequence continues at coordinate 262,670 of NW_007728613.1, read as the reverse complement.
ATAATGACTCTACAGCAACTCAGGGTGTCACATTATGCAAGAAAATGGCATGAGCAAGAGAGAGCTAATTTTCTCACTTACCTTCCTTTTAAAGCCATCAAAACCATGCCCACTACTCCATGAACAGATCAATGGATAATGACTCTACAGCAACTCAGGGTGTCACATTATGCAAGAAAATGGCATGAGCAAGAAAGAGCTAATTTTCTCACTTACCTTCCTTTTAAAGCCATCAAAACCATGCCCACTACTCCATGAACAGATCAGTCCATTTACTAGGGTACAATCCTCACAATCTAATCACCTCTTAAAGGCCCTACCTTCTAAATTCCATAATTGGACTTCCACCCTCTTAACAATGGGGGTCAAGTTTTAACAAGTTTTGGGGGACATTCAGTCCACAGTAGAACTCTAAATTTACCAATTATTAGACAGTAATTAAGGTTATAATATTAATGATAATAACCAAGTAAGCATTCATTTTACCCTTTACTGTTTACATCATACATTTTTATATCTGATGCTGTAATTCTGTTTTTATTGTTTAACACACTATTGCTTACTTTTATTGTTTTTGTAATTTTCATTTTTTTCTGACATCAATTTATCTTTAGCTTTAACCTGATTTTAAATCATTTTTATTGAGTAATTTCTAATGTAATGTATTTACATTAAATACATTATTTACATTAAATATATTATACTGCATTAAATTATATATGCAAATAGCCATTTGTATAAACACTAGTAATAGTGCAATTGAATTTAAAAGTGACTCATAACTGCTTTATGAATAGAAAAGAAGTTGTCACTTTCTACCACTATCTTGGAAATAGGATACAGGTACAATTTAATTTTGTGTCCTCCATAATTAATGGCTCATTGCAGGCACATAAAATATTTGTTAGAAAAAATAAGACAGATCCCCAGCATTTAAAGAAGCTTAAATATAAATGGAGAAAGTATGTAAACATGTAATAAAAAGTATTTACAAGGTAGAAGATTTGGGAGAAATTTTTTAGTGGGAGCTAATGATGGGATTATGTATGAAGTCTAGAAAGAATGTATGTTATTTATAAAAAGACTGTTTTTCTGATTCTCATTTAAAATCTTATATCGTGTTGTGATCAATATTACACTCTCAAGAATAGAAAAATAAAAAGTTATTAAAAATGACTTTGGTTGAATTACTGTTCTTTTTATGAATCAGATCATCTATTTATGGATTTACTTTAGAGATCAGAATGTTGCATATCAAGGCTTTACTATTAAAAATTCTAGGAATGATTCATTGAAGACTTTGTTATGAGTTACAAATACTCATCAATCTTATTTTCCATTCACACTGTGCTATTTGCTACATTCCACAGATGATCATTGTACATTCCTTGTCCTCTTCTACCTGATCTGTTGGTGGCAAGGGGACATACTTAATTCTTCAGATTTGTGTGCTGAGGGATCATTATTCTGAGTGGTAGCAATTGAAGTAACATAGAGTTAAGGTTAAAAAGAAGGGTAATATTTTTATGTGAATTCATGGATTTCTTCTCATCAGCATTCATGAGCTCTAAGGATTTTAAGGGTCGTACTTCTAATGAGTTATCTTGACTCTTTCTGACTTTACTGGGGGACACTCAGAGTCATTCAGCAAATAAAATCTCACCAAAGTTAGAGGTTCAGATAGCTCCTGAATGTTGAGAGAATGGTTAGAACATTCCTTTTTTGGATTTTCATTTAAATTATTTTTCATAAGATCCTGAAATTGTAAGATAGAATGTTAAAATGAATAACTTTGTTGGCTTCATTAGATTTGGAAGTGAATTTTCCTTGTAGTCAAAAGAGTATACATACACATAAAAACATGTATATTGAAAAGCATAAAATAATAATTCAAAGGGCATTAAACAAGCTGAACTTTTTGCAAAGCTATTTTGTTTCTTTTGAATTTTTTGAACATAAATAGTCAAAATCAGAGGAAAAATTTTCCTTTTCAATTTTGTTTCTTCATTTGAACACAAAATATGATGGGAGCATATAAATGAAACTTTTGCAATTTGCTATGTTTAATTACACGTGGGAAGAGTTTTATTTTTAAAGATATGTAGTTTGTGATTTTAGAATGTGTTTATGTTTTTTATACTACTCTATTCATGTAGTAATAAGCATCATTTGGAAAAACATACAGCAATTTTATACAGATATCTCAGTACTCGAAAAATGTTTTTATAATTTAAAAATGATTAAGGGAAGAGTGTTGACCTGGAGCTCCTGATAACTTACCTTTGGCTAAGATGTAGTACCTTCTATTTCATGTTAGAAATTTATGATATATGTTGCTTCCTTGAAAATCTCCCTTTTTTTTTTTTTCCTCCATACTTTCCAGCCACGAATATATGGGGTTTTTCCCTAAGTAGCTTAG
>NW_007728613.1:251779-259795 GCF_000696425.1 Galeopterus variegatus | reverse complement strand
TTTTTTTTTCCTCCATACTTTCCAGCCACGAATATATGGGGTTTTTCCCTAAGTAGCTTAGACATAGTTAAATTTCTAAGAAAGTTTTGCTGATGCAAACATAGTCAATTGTGAGCAGAACCCATAAATGATACTATATGGTTCAGAATGACTGACAGATCTATACCATAGAGTCACGTTGTTTTCTTAGATCTATGAGGAAGTGATAGCACTATATTATATTTTATGTTGCACACACATAATGCAAATTACTTTCTGTTTCTGAACTAACTGCTTTGTTTTAAAAGGTAGTACTTCAGAAAAGTTCTACTAAATTGAATAACTTCAGTGAGAATGTCCAGGATCAGAATCATTATACAAGGCAGAGCACTCGATCTCTCCATTTGTACATTCTCGTGTATGATTATTTCTTTAAAAATGTATGAAATTCTATGGACAGAGAAAAGAAAGCAAACTTACTAACTGCTTTCCCTTACAACTTCCTATGAATATATTTGATGAAGGAAGTTAGAACTACTAATAGAATATTGAAGGTGCTGTATGAACAGAATCATTACCTTTATGGAAATTTATATTCAACAAGAAGGACCACCTCAAAGTGCTATTATTATTCTCCGGTATTTTTGGTTTTATTTTTATATCCACCACTTAGTTATTTACTGAGAGCTGCTTCTCAGCATCGCGTACTTTTCCCTGAAACCCCCAACAATAGTTGCGGCCATTGATTCTTCCATTCTAGCTGCTCTCTGGGACTCTGAGACCTCTGGTTTGATTATCTGGTACAATCACAATGCTGTTTTCAACAAAGTTTCCATAGGAGGAAAACCACATTTCCCTTTGGTCCCATCTATTAATTCAAAGCAAAAACACCAACACACGTCTTATATGTGCAAGTCATAGATTTTACAGAAGGGTTGAACCTAATTTTAGAACATAGGAAGGGAATCAAAATTAGATACTGAATATGGTTGTACTCAGAATACAAAAGGAAAAGTAAATATTAAGCTTCCATACATGGGTTCTCTATATGCATATCCTAGTTCCTAACCTCACTCCTGTGCTTCAGTTTTGACCCACCCTTGAGTCTTTTCAAGGAATCATGTGTTCTATTCTTCCCAGGCATAGGTAGGCTCCATTTTCAGATAACACCACCATCTAGACATAAGGATTACTCTTGCCTTTAAATGCATTTTCCTCCTTTTTGCTAGAGCGAGCAAGGCACTGTGACCTGTACAACTTATTTCCCAATGTGTGAGGTATTTAGCCAACAGAATATCACAGGGGCTTCTAGATGTGGCAATAGAAGCTGAAGAGAGAGACTTGGATTTGAATCCTAGGTCTGCCACTTACTACTCATGATCTTGGGCAAATCACTTAGAATCTATAAGCTGTCATCCCTACATATATAAAATGATAGTCAGAATATGAGCTACAAATAGTTTTAAGGATCCTCCAGTGCTATAATAATGGATGAGAGTGTGCTTTGGAAACTGTAAAGCATTTAACAAATTTTAGATGTATTATCCTTTTAATCCATCATGAGAGTTGAGCCTCGGAAAGGTAGAAAAAGTAAAACTCAGAATATTTATTTTGCTATAAAGTTGTTTGAGTTCCTTGTATATTCTGGATATTAATCCTTTGTCAGATGTATATTTTCAAATATTTCCCCCACTCTGTTGGGAGTCTTTTAACTCTGTTAATTTTTTCTTTTGCTGTGAAGAAGCTTTTTAGTTTGATAATCCTATTTGTTTATATTTCCTTTGGTTGCCCGTGCTTTTGGGGTCATATTCATGAAGTCTGTGCCCAATCCTACTTCCTGAAATGTTTCCCCTGTTTTCTTAAGGGAGTTTTATTGTTTTAAGGTGTATATTTAATTCTTTAATCCATTTAGAGTTGATTTTGGTACATGGTGAGAGGTATGGGTCTAGTTTCATTCTCCTGCATATGGATATCCAGTTTTCCCAGCACCATTTGCTGAAGAGGCAGTCTCTTCCCCAATGTGTAGACTTGGTGCCTTTGTAAAAGATCAGATGACTGTAGGTGTATGGGTTGATTTTTGGAATCTCTATTCTATTCCACTGATCAGTGTGTCTCTTTTTATGCTAATACCATGCTGTTTTGGTTATTATAGCTTTGTAATATAGTTTAAAGTCAGGTCGTGTTATGCCTCCAGCTTTATTTTTATTGCTCAGAATTGCTTTGGCTATTTGTGGTCTTTTATTATTCCATAAAAATATTAGGATAGTTTTTTTTCCAATTCAGAGAAAAATGTTATTGAAATTTTGATGGCATTGCATTGAATAAGTAGATCACTTTGGGTAGTGTGGACATTTTCACAATGTTAATTCTTCCAATCCAAGAGCATGGGATATCTTTCTATCTTCTTGTGTCCTCCTTAACTTCTCTCAACAGTGGTTTGTAGTTCTCATTATAGAGATTTTTCACATCCTTGGTTAACTTTATTCCTAAGTATTTTATTTTTTTGGTGGCTATTGTAAATGGTCTAGCTTTCTTGATTTCTTTTTCTTCATGATCAATGTTGGAGTATAGAAATGCTACTGGTTTTGTGTGTTGATTTTGTATCCTGCAACTTTGCTGAAATCATTTATCAACTCTAAGAATTTTTTTGTAGAGGCTTTAAGCTGTTCAATATGCTGGCGAGGTTGTGTAGAAAAAGCAGCCCTCCTTCACTGTTGGTGGGACTGCAAAATGGTGCAGCCTTTATGGAAAATGGTTTGGATATTCCTCAAACCATTACAGATAGATCTACCATATAACTCAGCTATTCCTCTGCTGGGAATATACCCAGAGGAATGGAAATCATCAAGTTGAAGGCATACCTGTATGCCAATTGTTTATTACAATAGCCAAGAGTTGGAAACAGCCCAAATGTCCATCATCAGATGAATGGATAAGGAAACTGTGGTATATCTACACAATGGAATGCTACTCTGCTATAAAAAAGAATGGGATAAGGAAACTGTGGTATATCTACACAATGGAATGCTACTCTGCTATAAAAAAGAATGAAATATTACCACTTGCAGCAACATGGATGGGATTAGAAAAAATTATATTAAGTGAAATAAGTTAGGAAGTGAAGGAGAAATACCACATGTTCTCACTTATTTGTGGGAGCTAAAAATAAATAAATACACAAACAANTCTACACAATGGAATGCTACTCTGCTATAAAAAAGAATGAAATATTACCACTTGCAGCAACATGGATGGGATTAGAAAAAATTATATTAAGTGAAATAAGTTAGGAAGTGAAGGAGAAATACCACATGTTCTCACTTATTTGTGGGAGCTAAAAATAAATAAATACACAAACAAATGGGGGGATGGGGAAGAAGACACAACAGTCACAATTCCTTGAACTTGTTAAGACAAATGAACAGATATGATATTGATGAAGGGGGGAGTTGGAGGGGAGAGGGAGTATTTGGTAAAGGGGCACGAAAATCAACTCCATTGTATATTGATAAAATAAAATTAAATCAAAAACCAAAAACAAGCAAAAACTGAAGCAAACAAAAAAATAAAAGAAAACAAAACAAAAGAATTTTTTTGCTCTTTTGTTAAAAATAGATTAGACTATATCAATATACGAATCATCCAAAACTGTGTGTTCTACTACTTTTCTAAAATAGAGTTTTCATTGTGATTTCTTTTAAATGCCCTTCCCCTTGATGCCAGAACTTACTCTATGTGCTTGTTCTTGCACGTTGTCTGTTTGGATGGGTGTATGTAGCACTTTGTGCTGTGTTCACTGCTAAATGAGCTGCGAAGAGATTCTGTCAAGCATTAAGCTTAAAGCACAAGCTGTTATTGTTTGCTTCCCATAACCTGGTTAAAGCTGCCTGTCATTTAAGAGATAATGTTCAGAAGCACAATGTTGTCAAGTGGTGAGTTACTCATGACAAATAAATATCCAAGTAAAACGAAGTTGTTTGTTTTTAAAGCAAAAGAAGGGCATTGAGATCTGTTGACATATTCCATTAAAAAAGTGAAGAAGGTTCAAATAATCACCATATCTCACAGGCCGAAGAGTGTTAACATGACATAGTGCTGTACACAACTCATTTAGTAGCTCTGCACTGAGAAAAAATACAATGTCTTCACCTTGTTATTAGAGTGCTAGTTCTCCCCATAAAGCACTAAACACAAGAAGGATACTCTTATGATTAATATGATGTTAGATGATTTTTTTTTTAGTTTTTCATATATAACCCTTGTGTCCATCTTCTACCTCCTATCTTCCCAATTCTGTCTCAAATGAGGAGGAGTATGTCTTCCTGATGAAGTGTAACTCCTCCACCTCTGGTCTTGATTTTACTCACATGCTGGAACCTGACTTTTCATGAGCCTAAACTAAATGCCAAGAGTTAAGCTGCATGACCTGTACTTATAACCACTATATACAACTGTCTTCATAAATGTAGAACTTCTAAATTGCTAAAGCATAGACAAATGAGCAAAATACATCAGTAGGTATCACACCTAAGAGAAAATATAAATGACTCCTAAGCATATAAAAAGATGCTCTATGACTATAATGATCAGGATAACATAAGTCAAGCCTGCAATGAGATATTACTTCATACCTTATGAAGGTGGAATGAGCAATAAAAGATTTTGTATTCTCTTGGTGGGGGTGTAAATTGGTATAACAATTTTGGAAAATAATTTGGCAGTAGTAAGTAAAAGTGATGCTGCACGTATCCTATTACATAGCTATAGTCATCCCTTGTATATTCTCTGTAGAAATATTTGTTTGTGTGCCCAGGAGACATGATCAAAAATATCCAAAGCAGAGAGTTTGGAGGAGCCCTAAATTAAGACCAACCCAAATATCAGTCAGTGAGGAAATGACTGATATGGCTGTTCCTACAGCACGAAAAGAAAGATGAATATCAAACTTTCACACATAGGTTCTGTCCGTAAGCACATTCCAGATCCTTACTCCTTCACTTCAGCTTTGACCTTGCTCTGAGTTTTTTCCAAGAATCATATATTCTAACCTTCCAATGAATAGATAAGACTCCAGTAAATAATGTGTGATATGTTTGAACAATGAAAATCATACATTAGTGAAATGCATTAATGCAGAAAAAATTAACCAATTTACCAATCCAATTAGAAAATGGCCAAAAGACATGAAGAGACATTTTACTGAAGGGAATATACAGATGGCAAAAGCAAACAAACAACATGAAGGGTTTTTAACATCATTAGCCATTGCAGAAATGCAATCTAAATTCACAATAAGATATCTCTACACACCTATCAGAATGGCTTAAAGAGAAAAAAAAAAGTCAGCACCAAATGCTCGGAAAGACATAGAGATACTGGGTCACTCGTACATTACTGGTAAAATGATAGTTACTATGTAAAAGAGTTCAGCAGTTTCTTAAAAACAAAAACGCAAGCTAAACATGCAACTGCTATATGATCCAGCAATTGCACTCCCAGTTTTTATCACAGAAAAATGAAGATTTATGTTCACACAAAAACTTGTACATGAATGGCTATAGCAGAATGATTTATAATAGCCCCAAACTAGAAAGAACCCAGATGTCCTTCATTGGGTGAATGGTTAAACATACTGTGCTTAAACATACGATAGAATACTACTTGGCAATGAAGTAGAACAAATTATTAATATATGTAACATTTTGGATAAATCTTCAAACAAAATATGTTGAGTGAAAGATGACAAAAAATTATGAATTGTGTGATTTCATTCATACAACATTCTTGAAATGACAAAATTTCGTACATGTATGTATTATATATATATATACACACACACACACATACACGTGCGTGCGTGCGCGCACGTGTGTGTGTGTGTGTGTAAAGGGCAATAGACTAGTGATTGTCAAGAGTTTTAGAGGGGATGGGGATAGAAGAGAAGTGAATGTAGCTCTAACAGGGCAACATGACAGTGTTAATGTCAATTATCTGTTATAATATTGTACTACAGTTTTGCAAGGTGTTACCATTGGGGGAACTGGATAAAAAGTATCTTGGTATCTCCCTATATTATTTCTTAGATCTGTATGTGAATCTACAATTATCTCAAAATAAGAACCTTAACTAAAAATAATTGTTTTTAAGTGTTAAACTTCAACCCTAAGGGTAGTTTTGTTTCATCTTATACAGAGCTAAACTTTCTTTGCAATTTGTACAGTCTGAAAGTATCTCCATATTCTTAATTATGACATTTTAGTGAGATCTGTAGAATCTGTAGTTCATGATATTATCACAAAATAGACAACAAAATAATATTAGCTATGGTATTCCAGATTTTAGTTAATTAGTAGCTTACTCTGTGTCTGTTCCAAGTCATGTCCTGTAATTAGTACTTAGGTAATATCCCCGGCTGCTTATAGTTTTTTTTTTTTTCTCTCTCATTTAAGCAATTCTTAAATATTTTCCAAAATATTATTTTAGTACTTTTTGCTTTTCATATTGCCTATATTATCCCATATCAAGTTTTAGATTTAAGCTAGTACTTTGGTAAATGGCTTTTGATATTTTATACCCAACTTCAGTTCAGATTTTTTTTTTAACCACATTACAATCCACTCTAAATGAACTTTGAAGCAGTCCTTATAAGTGTCAAGTCTAGAAAACAGATGCTTTTCTCACTACTTTAAAAATGTAGGTGAAAATTTTTTCCCTTTGGAATGAAGCTGTAGTCAGGTATTTCAAACCAAACAACTTGGATATTACAAGCCAAGTTCTCATCCTCTGAAAATCTAAATTACACCTCTCAGGTAAGTGTGGACATTGTGCACTTCAGGAAATAACCTTGATAGTAGATACTGGGAGAGTGGAACCATTAAACTAGTGAACTGCTTTCGTTCGTTCATTCCTTCCTACCTTCCTTCCACAAGTGTTTAGTGAGGACCTCCTTTAAGCCAGGCAGAGTGAGCAATAAATGTTACATGATGACAGCAAATATATGATTAATTTAATAATCTAAGAATTCTATTTAGTTTGTGGAATAGTTCAGAGGCTACAAATTTAGACATCCACTTTGTTAAAAATTGAATTTGTGTATAAGATCATTAACAAATGAATCTTCTTGGTGTAAATATTTCCTAGCAACATAGTCCCTCTTACATACAATACATGACCTTAAAGACTTTTCCAGGTGGGTTTTATCTTATTTAGGCTTTTTTGATAAATGTGCTGCACTTTTTTATTCAGATAAGTATTTTTCAATAAATACATGATTGATGTGATTTCAAATTTGACAGCTTTTAATAATACAAAGTTAAATATTGGGCCACCTTCTTAGGCAAAAGTAAGTGGAATAAAGATATTTTTAAAGTGTGCTGTAGCAATTGTCCCTGATGTTATATGAATCAATCCTGAATGCATAAATTCAGGCTTGTAAGAAAATATTGTTTGCAGTCCATCATCCTACCTTTTTAAGATTGGGTAATAAAGTTATAAAGAGCACAAGCTAAAATAGTTGGGTTTGGGAATAGATATACTTAGTCATAAAAACCAGTAGTAGCACCAGCAGCATTTACCTAGGTGTTCTAATGTCATTATTATCCAAAAAATGCCTAACACAGAATAGGCCATTTATAAATGGATGCTTGAAACAATAAATGGTATCTAAATTTTATTCATCTCTTCCTATGAACTGAGTACTCTTCTAACTAAATGCATGATCTCACTTAATACCTATAATAACTGTGAAAAATGTACTATGTATTATACTCTTATTTGCATGCAATAGCTGAGTTACAGAGTACCTATTACAGTGGTAACATTAGTAAGTGGTTGAGTTGGAGTATAAATTCAGACAGTCCAGCTCCACTACTGAAGTTCCTAATAGTCACCTCAGGCTGCCTCTCAAGTTGTAAGAATCAGAGGTTTTCAAATTCCAGACACAACATTCACAGAACATCTAATAATCAAGAATCAAGGGACTTTAGAATCAAGGGACACTAGTATTTTCCTAGAATTCTTTAAGCATAACAGTGATTT
>NW_007728613.1:244085-251709 GCF_000696425.1 Galeopterus variegatus | reverse complement strand
TTCAAATTCAAGACACAACATTCACAGAACATCTAATAATCAAGAATCAAAGGACTTTAGAATCAAGGGACACTAGTATTTTCCTAGAATTCTTTAAGCATAACAGTGATTTGAAGTTTGGTAAGAGATAATTTTACTATTTAATTATAGAACTATATTAAGAATTTTTTTAAGGTATAAGCTTTGTAGGAGGACTTAAATTACTCTCATATTTTATGATATCATTATTTAACATTAATCATTGCTTAATTAAATTGAAAAACATGTGAAAGTAGGAGGTAGGTACTTCAACAAGTTCATGGAAAAATAACATTAAAAGATACTGTGAATCTTTCCATGCATTCTTTGAAATATCCTCATATTATAATCCCTGTGATAAAATCCACTCTCTTAAAGAAGGGCAAATGATTTGAGTTTCCACAAAGTACCCTGTGTAAATTGAACTACTTAGTCAATGGAAAGGATACTAGAAAAATCCCATCAACCAGCAAGGAAAATCAGCAAAGAAGTTTGCCATCTGATAGGCATCTCATGTGGAGGTAAAACATCTCTGAAATAGCTTAAAAACCCAGATTTGTACAGTGATTCTGTGGGAAACTCAAATGTGTATTATCTGAATGATGGAGACATACTGAGCTAAGAAATTAGCATTCCGGCTGTCCGGTTAGTTCGGTTGATTACAGCAAGGTGTTATAACCCCTAGGTCAAGGGTTCGGATCTCCATACTGGCCAGCCTCCAAAACAAAACTAAGCAAAACAAAACTAAACAAAAACAAAAACAAAATTAAATGAAAAAGAAATTAGCACTCAGAAAAACATGGGATCTCTGGAACCTTTAGGGTGGACCCTGAAGCCCTTTAGGGACAAATTCATAACTTAAACATACAACCTCCTACAAATGATAAACTCACAGTGAAAAATGACAAACCAATGTAGGAAATGAGCCACCAGGAAGCAGAGTCAGCCAACCATAAAACGGAAGAATTATCATTGCATTTCTGCGCCATGTATTTCACCATCTTTCTCCATGAGAATGCTCTTCATCTGTCAAGGTAATTCCATGATATATGTAACAGTGTTTTCTCTCATAGTAATGTTAAGTGTAGACATTTGATGTGTTGAGTAAATTAAAAAGTATGTAGAGCAAACATTTCATTTTACAAAGAAGGAAAAACATTATTCCTATATGATGTATTTTCGAACGTAAATTTATTCTTACAAATTGAACCCAATTGATATAACTGGACTGAAATCTTTGAAAACAAAGTGATAGTAAATACTAATTGTGGGTACCTGTTATGTGGAGGCACACCCCAACATACATGATGTAATTTAATTCTCTTAAAAATAGTAAGAAACAGATACCTACTTTATTTTATAAATGAGAAACCGATTAGAAGCTATTAGTAATGTTACACTGATTCTGTTTTGTAAAATGCCTTTAACCCTTTTTATCATTTTGCAACATTATTTCAAATTAGGTCTGAGACATTGATAGATTTATGTTCTCAGAGAAATCATACCAATACTTCAATGATAATGCTCAATTTACTATACTTTTTTCATGCTGCTTTTGCTGATTTCCTGCTTTCTATTAGAATGCTTTTGAGAGATTTATACACAATTTTTGATCTGTGCTTTAAAAATTATATGAATATATTCAATTTTTACTATGTTTTAACATATACAATTTTATTGGAGTGTTTCTCTTTTAATCATGAAAATATAAGAATTTTAGGATGTTTTAATTCTTTCTTAATTTTTTTTTTTTTTGGTCCTTTTTTTGACCGGCTGCACCGCGCTCAGCCAGTGAGCGCTGTGAGCGCACCGGTCATCCCTATATAGGATCCGAACCCACGGTCCGAGCGCTGCTGCGCTCCCAGCACCGCACTCTCCCGAGTGCGCCACGGGCTCGGCCCCTTTCTAAATTTTTAAAATTTATTTTGGTATTATTACAAATATTCATGAGACACAAATTACCAGAAATTGCTTTTATACCCCATGTCCCCACCCAATTTTCCCCCAGCCACCGTATCCCTCCCTCTCCCCCCACTCTGCTTTGCAGCCCTAGGAATGTTCCCTCCTCTGTAAGACAACTGCACCACTGTGGTCTTTCTTTCCTTCCTTCCTTTCTCTCTTAGCTCCCACATTTGAGTGAATGCATGCGGTATTTAGGATCTTTTAATTCTTTTCTCTCATCCTTCTTCACGCCTCTACCAGATTATCATTCTCTAGTTTTTTCTTGTTTTTCTGTCCCACACAGAGCTAGTGAGTTTTTTTTTTAAGACAATGAGTCTATCAATCACTTGCCTCATAATTGATTCTCACTCCTTCTTTCTGCATTCAACTTCCTTTTAAATGTAATACATCATTTAGTAGATTTTTCAGTAAAGGTCTTCTAGTTGTAGACCCTCCAGACTCTGCATAAATAATGCCTACTCTCTTTCTGGAAGGATGCTCTAACAGTAGCACTCGGGATGTGCTAAGGGGGAGAAGGAGTAAAATCCACTCAGGAGTAAGTTAAAATTATCTTAAAGTAATAATTGCTAAACCATTTTGTTACCAATAGGATACAGACTATGGGATACATTTTTAAAAAGACATTTTTAAGTGAGTGGTTTGTGACTGAGAATTGAGAAGACAGGGAGAGGCCTAAGAAACCTTCCTGTATTTTTCATTTGATTTATCAGGGTAAAACTTAAAGACAGACACATGGATCTACAGAACAAAATAGAAAACCCAGGAATCAGTGCGCATACTTACAGCCAACTGATCTTTGACAAAGGCAACACAAACATATGTTGGGGAAAAGACAGCCTCTTCAGTAAATGCTGCTGGAAAACTGGACATCCATAGGTAGAAAAATGAAACTGTGCCTTACCATATACCAAAATCAACTCAAAATTGATTAAAGACTTAAATATAAGATCCAAAACCATAAAATTATGAAAAGGAAACATAGGGGAAACACTCCAGGATGTAGGATTTGGCAAAGACTTCATGAATACAACCTCAAAAGCACAGGCAACAAAAGAAAAAAATAAACAAATGGGATTTTTATCAAACTAAAAAGTTTCTGCACAGCAAAGGAAACAATCAACAGAGCAGAAAGACAACCTACAGAATGGGAGAAAATATTTGCAAACTCTACATCGACAAGGGATAAATGTCTAGAATATCTAAGGAACTCAAACAATTGTACAGTTAAAAAATAATCCAATTAAAAAATGGGCAAAGGAGATGAATAAGCACTTTTCAAAGGAAGGCATACAAATGGCCAACAGGTACATGAAAAAATGCTCCGCATCACTAATCATCAGGGAAATGCAAATCAAAACTACATTGAGATATCACCTCACCCTAGTTAGACTGGCCGTTATTAAAAATGCTGAGAATAACAAATGCTGACAAAGATGCAGAGAAAGGGCACCTCTTCTTCCCTGTTGGTGTCACTGTAAATTAGCCCAGCCATTATGGAAAACAGTATGGAGGTTTCTCCAGCAACTACAGATAGAACTACCATATGATCCAGCAATCCCACTAGTGGGTATATATCCAAAGGAATGGAAATCATCAAGTCAAAGAGAGACCTGCACTCCCATGTTCATTGCAGTTCTATTTGCAATAGCCAAAACATGAAACCAACCTAAATGTCCATTGATGGATGACTGGATAAGGAAAATGTGGTATATATACACCATGGAATACTACTTGGCCATTAAAAAAAAGAATGAAATTCTTCAATTTGCAGCAACATGGGTGAGCCTGGAGAAAATTATCTTACTTGAAGTAAGCCAGACACAGAATGAAAAATAGTGCATGTTCTCACTCATAACTGGATGCTGAGAGAGAGAGAGAGAGAGAGAGAGAGAGAGAGAGAGAGAGAGGAAAGAAGAAAAGACCACAATAATACGTTGAACTTTCAGAAGAGAACAAAGCTAAGGATACTAGAGATGGGTGGGGAGCGAGGGCGGATGGGGAGTGATAGCTTGGGTGATGGGCATGGGGAAAGATTATGATTTGTAATGATGACTAAGCTAATAATATTTTTTTAAAAAAAAGAAAGAATAGGAAACTCAGGAAGGGAGTCTGTCTAGTTTTGGGGAAGGAGATGATGAATTAGTTTTAGATTGTGATACAATTTTAGTGCTTATATGACATCCAGCATGTGACTTGAATTAGACAGCTGTGCCCAGAAAGATGCTGGAGTTGGAGATAAAAATTTTGTAGTTACTCTCAGCAATATATGTGTTAGAGTTGGGAAAAGTATGTAATCATTAAATTTCAGAGGATAGGAGAAGTGTAAAGTGTGAAGGGGAAGTGACAGCTGTTGATAATCAGTATTGTAATCAGTGTCTTCTGAGTCACTTATTCCCCCTAGAACTTGCCAGGCTGGCAACTTCCTCGGACAATTGGGGTGTTCTTGAAATTTCTTGGAAAATTTATGGATGATATAGCTTTTTCTTTTTTTTTTTTTTTGTCTTTTTCCATGTCCGGCAACGGATCGCAACCCTCAGTGTTGCCCCCGTACCGGACCGGGACCGGCAATGGGATCGCAACCCTCGGTGTTGCCCCCGCGCCTCGCTCAGCCAGTGAGCGGGAACCGGTCTGTATGTGGGATCCGAACCCTCGGCGGGAGCGCCTCCGCGCTTCCCAAGCGGTGCACTAGCGCAGTGCGCCACCAGGCTGGCCCGATATAGCTTTTTCATAAATATAAAAAGTGCAGAAAATATGTTCTATACAGTGTAACTCTTTAACACAGGCCCAACACTTCATTGTCTCATAGTGTTCAAAGGTAGACCCAAAGGCATGAAGGATTTGTCTTTCGTAGGATCAATCAGCTGGTTTGAACTTGCAACTCATTATTTACTTATTTATTTGGGGGAGGGAGGGAGTTCTCTTTATTATTTTTTTTAATTACTTTTTATTTCAATGTAGTTAATTTTGTATGTATCTGTGGGATGTGGCATTAAATATTAATATGTGTGTGCAATACATGATGTTCAAATCAGGATAATTAGTATATTGATTATTATACAATGTAATCGATTTACATGGCCTTTACCAATTCCTCCCTTTTTTCCCTCCTACTCTACCTTTCCCACCTCTGGCAACCTCAGTTCTGTTCTCTTCTTTTGAAACTTCAAAATATCATTGTGATTGTTCTATCTTTCTTTTTTAATTTATTTGTTTATTTATTTATCTTTAGCTCCCTCTTATAAGTGAGGACATGTTGTGTTTCTTTTTCTGTGTCTGGCTTATTTCACTTAACATAATTTTCTCTGAGTTCATCCATGTTGCTGCAAATGGCAGTATTTTGTTCTTTTTATGGCAGAGTAGTATTCCATTGTCTAAATATACCACATTTTCCTTATCTAGTCATTTGATGATGAACATTTAGGTTGGTTCCAACTCTTGCTTATTGTAAATAGGGCTGCAGTAGACATGGAAGTACAGGTTTCCCTTCGACATGATGATGTCCATTCCTTTGGGTACATACACAGCAGTGGAATTGGTGGATCGTACAGCAATCCTATCTGTAGTTGTTTGAGGAACCCCCATACCATCTTCCGTAATGGCAGCAGTTCCACCAACAGTCTAGGAGGGTTCCCCTTTCTCCACATCCTCACCAGAATTTTTTATTCTATGTCTTTTTTGATAACGGCCAGTCTAACTGGCGTGAGATAATATCTCAATGTGGTTTTGATTTGCATTTCGCTGATGCTGAGTGATGTTGAACATTTTTTCATGTGTCTGTTGGCCATTCATATATCTTCCTTTGAGGAATGTCCATAGGGCTCCTTTGCCCATTTTGTAATCTGGTATTTTGGGTTTTTTTTTTTACTAAGTTGTTTGAGTTCCTTGTATATTCTGGATATTAATCCTTTGTCGGATGTGTAGTTTGCAGATATTTTCTCCCACTCTATTGGTTGTCTTTTTGCTCTGGTAATTGTTTCCTTTGCTGTGCGGAATCTTTTTAGTTTGATATAATCCCATTTGTTTATTTTTTCTTTCATTGCCCATGCTTTTGGGGTTGTATTCATAAAGTCTTTGCCCAGTCCTACTTTGTGAAGTGTTTTCCCTATGTTTTCTTTTAGGAATTTTATAGTTTCAGGTCTTATTCTTAAGTCTTTAATCAATTTTTAGTTGATTTTGGTATATGGCGAGAGGTTCAGGTCTAGTTTGATTCTTCTACATATGGAGGTTCAGTTTTCTCAGCACCATTTCTCAAAGAGGCAGTATTTTCTCCAATGTACGTTATTGATGACATTGTCAAAGATCAGTTGGCTGTAAGTATATGTGTTGATTTCTGGGTTTTCTATTCTATTCCATTGGTCCATGTGTCTATTTTTATGCCAATATCATGCTGTTTTGGTGACTATAGCCTTGTAGTATAATTTGAAGTCTGGTAGTGTAACGCCCCTGTCTTTATTTTTCTTTTGCTTAGCATTGCTTTGTCTTTTCAGGGTCTTTTTTTGTTCCATATTAATGTTAGGATTTTTTTTTTTTCTATTTCTGTCAAGAATGCCATTGGTATTTTGATGGGGATTGCATTGAATCTGTAGATCACTTTTGATAATATGGACATTTTCACAATTTTATTTCTTCCAATCCAAGAGCNCTGTAGATCACTTTTGATAATATGGACATTTTCACAATTTTATTTCTTCCAATCCAAGAGCATGGAATGTCTTTCCATTTATTTGTATCCTCTTTAATTTCTTTCAACAGTGATTTGTAGTTCTTATCATATAGATCTTTCACATCCTTGGTTAACTTTATTCCTACATATATATATATATATATATATTTTTTTTTTTTGGTGGTTATTGTAAATGGGCTTGTTATCTTGATTTCTTTTTCTGCTAGTTCATGGTCAGATAAAAATGCTACTGATTTTACATGTTAATTTTGTATCCTACAACTTTACTGAAATCATTTATCAGCTCTAAGGGTTCTTTTTTTTTTTAAGGCTCTATTTGCAAACAGGGACAATTTTACTTGGCCTTTTCCAATCAGGATACCCTTTATTTCTTTCTCTTGCCTGATTTCTCTGGCTAGTACTTCCAACACTATGTTAAACAGGAGTGGTGAGAGTAGGCATCCTTGCCTTGTTTCTATTCTTAAGGGAAAAGCTTTCACCTTTTCCCCATTCAGGATATTGGCAGTGGGTTTGTCACATATGACTTTTATTGTATTGAGGTACTTTTCTTCTATACCTAATTTGCTGAGAGTCTTTTTCATGAAGGGTTTTTGAATTTTGTGAAATGCTTTTTCAGCATCTATTGAGATAACCTTTTGGTTTTTGTCCTTGAGTTTATTGACGTGGTGCATCACATTTATTGACTTCTGTATGCTGAACCATTCTTGCATTCCTGGGATGAATCCCACTTGATGGTGGTGTATAATTTTTTTGATGCAACACTTTTAAATGTAGAAACAACATCATGGTTTGTTTCACCAACTACTGTGCAAAACCCTATTTAAGCCATAATGTACCTCTACACTTGAAATTCAAATAGGTAGTAAAAGCATTTTCATTTGTTTGTTTGAACACCAAAGTATGATTAAGCACATGGGACAGACAAAATAATCTTCAGTAGATCCAGTAATCTTTAAATGT
>NW_007728613.1:242130-242568 GCF_000696425.1 Galeopterus variegatus | reverse complement strand
TCCCCTAGCCCTTCTAAGTTAAAATTTCTTCCTATTCCTCCTTGGCTTAATATTGTCTATTTTAGTTTGTTATAATTTTCCCATTTCATTATTCTCTGCTTCCATGGAAGATCCTCTCTGACTCATTCAGTCCTCTCTGTTTTTCTTTAAACATTTGTTTCTTTGTTCTAGTGTGTGTCTCTACCTAGACCACATCTTTAACCAGGAGGCATTTGAGCTCAGTCTATTAATTACTAAATGAAGTGGGCTTTTAAAGAAAATAAAATACAGCTTAAGTGAAGGAAGTTTTGTGGTTTGTCTGTGGCTATAAACAAACTATTTATAGGTTAGTAAGAGAGCACTGGTTGCTTGGCAACTAATTTGCCTGACTCTGATCAGAGAAAACTGAAGGTCCACTAATAATCCCTGCAGTTTGTGTCAGGTTCTTAGGATCTGTAA
>NW_007728613.1:238955-241673 GCF_000696425.1 Galeopterus variegatus | reverse complement strand
GAGAAAACTGAAGGTCCACTAATAATCCCTGCAGTTTGTGTCAGGTTCTTAGGATCTGTAAAATCTACTGAAACTTTTATTTAAATCAGGTAAGATGAACAAGACAAAGCCAAATAATTGGTTGTGCCAGGTAAACTAAATATGAATTACAAGGAGCAATTTGTCCCTCAAATTATCTGAGAATAGCTCAATTAAGAGAATCAGAGTAATCAGCTAAAAGTGAATCTCCAGCTGGTTTTGGTGAAGACTTTGGTTAAAAGCTGACAGTTTACCATAAGACTAAAGCAGTGGTGTACAGTATCCAAGGATACTTTGTGTGTACTTCACAGAAATGAATCGTGGAAATTATTGGTAAAACTCTTAGTAATGTTCAACACTTTAAAATGTATTTTTTTCTAAAGGTTGCCTGACACTTGTGTTTATTCCAAACTAATATGAGCTTAAATGTTACTAATAAAGCAAGCCCTTTAATCTCTTTATAAAGAGGATATGACTGTTCTAGACAAGACTGGATCATTCTGGAAAGCAGAAAGTATAATGATTCCTTCAATTTTCTTATTCATCTCTAGTTTCCATTGCTATCCCAACATCTCTAGTTCCCTTAATCTTTTATTTTGGTTACCTATTGCTGTGTAACAAATTGACCTAATATTTAGCAGCTTAAAATAATAAGAAGCATTAACTTTTCTCACACAGTGTCTGTGGGCCAGGACGTCAGGAGGGGCTTAGCTGGGTGGTCTTGACTCAGGATCTTTTAGGACATGGCAATCAAGATGTAAGCCAGGGCTGCAGTTTTCTGCAGCCTTGGCCAGGATTGGAGGATCTGCTTCCAGGTGGCTCACTCACATTTTTGGCTAGTTGGTTCTGTCTGTTGGCAGGTGCACTCAGTTACTCATCATGTGGATCTTTCCATAAGGCTCTGGAATGTCCTCAGCCTGCAAAAACTTGCTTTTCTAAGAGTGTAGGAAAGGAAGGGAACAGGCAGAAGCCACAATGCCTTTTATGACCCAGTCTCAGAAGCCACACACTGTAATTTCCACAATATGTTATTGATTAAATAAGCCAGCACTATTTAATGTGGGAAGAGACTACACAAGGACACCTCAGGCTAGAACTCAGTGAATACCAGGATGCAGAGATTAGGGGCCCTCTTGGGGAATAGTTGCCACAGCATTATCCTGATAACCATTGTCACCTTAATCTTCATTGCTGTGATTTCTTGCAGTTATCACCTGCTTAAGTACTGTCAAATTCAGTAGTTCCTCACTGCTGACTGAAAAAAAAAAATCCAAACTTGTAATCCTTGCATATTATTTTCAGTAGTTTGATACCAATCAACTTTTATCCTTATCTCATACAATTCCTCCCCAATCACCATCCATATGTGTTCTGGATAAAATCCCTCTCCCCTGCTCAGAGACCTTGTTTCCTTTATGCCCTTTCTCCTATGTTTTCTGGTCACCCACTAACTGCACCATCAAATGAGCATAAATGATATTTAAAAAATCTTTTATCTATTTCATTTCTTGCTTCAGTTACCCCTTCTTTATTCTGCTTCCTTTCACAAGAAAACTTTTCAAGAAATTCCTATCCTTTCTCTGCTTCTTTCACTTGTATTCATTCCTCAACCAACTTGTATTCACCCCCAAAACTCCACTGAATCTGCTCTTGGAAAGGCCACCAGTTTCATCTCAATAAAGCCAATATGCAATTTTCTAAATTTGCTTCCTTGCTCAGCGACATTCAACATGTGTGAATGTTGGTGTCTAATGCTCATTGAATTCAATCAATATATCAATATGGCAGGACAAATAAACCCTGTGAAATAAATTTTTACTTTAGGTAGCAGTAAAAATTTTTTCCTAAGTAAAGTTGTTAATTAGTTTTAATATAATAATCTATATAAGCAGAAATCTCAAAAATTATATCTTAAATAAGCATATGTAACATTTGAAAATGAATAGATTATTGAACTTGGCATAAACATTTCAGAATTATTTTCCTAAGTTGACCTCATTCATTTTTCAGTATGCTTTGAGCAGTTACTGAGTGTCATTTTTACTCATTCCTTCAATGCAATGTAGAGATCTCAATTTTGAGTGAGTATAATGCATATACATTATATGCATTACACTATAGATCGTATCATATGATATGGAGAAAATATTTTATCTTTCAGCAAATGTTTACTGAGCACAGTGTGCCTGGCACTGGGGTTACAACTAAAAACACACATGTGCGTGCACACACACACACACACACTCACACATACTCACACCCCCCCCCAGCCTTATGGATTAATTTCCTAAGGAAAATAGATTTACCTAAGAAAGGTCTTGATGACTTTCTTTATATTCCTTAACCCCTGTGAATGTTATCATAAAGAATGTAAACCCCAAAGATGAGTGTAGATCTACATAAATTTGTGCTGATAAACTATCAATATATATTATTTGTCCTTAGGAGATAAGTATATTCAGGTAACTAGCTAGTTAGATAATAGAGAGATGGATAAAATAGGCATCACCATCACCACCCCACATATGTTCTTTCAAACATAACTACTATGATTTAGAAGATTCTAAACTAAGGGAAAAAAATTATGGTTTTTTCAAACTAATTCACTATTCTTATATGTATGTTGTATATTTTCCTCGGAATTTCAACATAAGCGCTATGGAGGTTGGGGTTAAGGTTTTGTTTATCTTTGAATAAACT
>NW_007728613.1:236558-238898 GCF_000696425.1 Galeopterus variegatus | reverse complement strand
CACATATGTTCTTTCAAACATAACTACTATGATTTAGAAGATTCTAAACTAAGGGAAAAAAAATTATGGTTTTTTCAAACTAATTCACTATTCTTATATGTATGTTGTATATTTTCCTCAGAATTTCAACATAAGCGCTATGGAGGTTGGGGTTAAGGTTTTGTTTATCTTTGAATAAACTCCAGCACCCACTGTGAGCCTGATATATAGTAACATTGTAATAAATATGTGTTTCCCATGATGTCCACTTTTTTTTAGTATAACAAAGAATAATTTCAGAGTAGGATGGTAACTACACTGTTATGTCAAGTCATATGACTTTATATGTTGTCACAGGACTGTCCTCAGCTACATTTCTGATTACCAAAATTACTGCAAAATTAAGACTTTTCACATTCTATATATCAAATATGATCCAAAAGTCTCTTTTCATAGTCAGGTAGAAGCTTCTTTCAGAGTCTCCTTATTTGCCAGTGCAAAAATATTTATGTATATTTCAGTTGTCAGTCGTTACCTCATGATTTTCTATCAAATTACCCCTAAACCTTTCATAATTTCCTCTCTTCTCACAGCCAACATCTTAACTTAGGTCCTTATCACATGACAGCCTTGGGATTGGTCTCCTTACATTCTATCTTTCGTCACTCTTAGGTAGATTACTCAGTAAACATTTGTTCAAAGATTAGTACCTAAGACAGTACTCTACATCTAGTTTGTATCTTTGTAAAGCTATTCTATCTGCACTGCCACCCAAAATAGCATTTTGGAACACATACGTGATCATTCTATTTCATTATTCAAAATCATCTTGTGGTTCCCTTTAACCACAGAGGATGAACCCAAACAGTGTCAGTACACACAGCCTTCTTCAGCTCACTGCCTTTCTTTTCACATCTCCGTCCACTTCCACCTGACTTCTACATGATCTATATCCTCTCATCTATTAGTACTTACATTTCCCTTAACAATGCATGCTTCACACTATCATGGTGTTTTGCATGGTACTCTTAGAATGCTCTTCCTTCCTTCAGATGGAAAACTCCCTTTATTCTTCAAAGCCAATTCAATAATACCACTTCTCTGAAATTTCTAGCCTAAAATAGTGATATATGAACTGTGTTCATACTTTAATTGTAGTAGTTATAACACTGTATTTTATGGCTATCTTTTCCAATACATTCTGACCTCCTGACGGCAGTCAACTTTCCTTATTCATAAAACTTAGGTCCAGGTATGATAAATGTTAATTGAATGGATCAATGAACTAAATACCATTCTGCTATTAGGAAATAAATGAATGAATGAATGAATGAATGAATGAATAAATAAATAAATAAATAAAATAAAATGACATAAGCTGAAATGTCACTTTCATTGTCCTTAATTAAATGGAAAGACTTAAATGGAAATTATATATTTGTTTTATGGTATCTTATTTGTGGAATAACTCTTCCCTGCACTCAATATGAAGAAGAGAGGGAGTAAGTTTCCTCTTAATGTCATCTCTATATTTAACCAATGCTCATCAGTGATTCACGCTCTGGGTTACAAGCCATTTAATCAAGTATCAACTAGATAAGGACCATGTTGCTCTTAAAGCCCTATTATTGAGTCTCTTAGAGTCTCTGTGCACATATACTCTTTGCCTGAATCAGATCTTTGTTTCCCATGCTGGATAGCAATATTGTAAAATTAAAAAAACAAAAAAGTTCCCCTAACGAAATTCCTAGGGATGGAGAGATAAACATAAATGTAGTGCAGAAGGGGTGGTGAAATGATCAGAAGTTCACAGTATCCCCCAAGGGAGAGACTATAAAGTGGGCAGGCCATGGAATCATCTTCTCCACTGGTAGCAGATGTAGACATTTCATTTTTCAAACAAGCAGGGCTCCTTTTTTTATTATTTTGGGTTTCCATTTATTTTGATTTTCTTTACATAACTTACCTGAGTACCCTCTGTTATAATTGCAAAATAACTCATCTGTTGGTCTGCAACGGGCTGTGAATGATAAAGATAAGTGTTACCAAGGATGTGTGGGGCACAGAGTCTGAGTTAGTGAGAGATCTTGCTCTATTGTGAACTGTTTCAAAGGGTCAGTGCTCCCTTTCAATTTGCCAAAATAGCAATAGCTGATGTTGTCTTTTCCTGTCACGGCAGGTGTTTCTGATTTCTGTGTGGTTGTGTGCATGTGCATGCGTGCTTATATGCACGCACAGATGCACTTTAAACCCAGAATTTGTTACACACTGTGTTCCAGAAACTGGCAGTGAGACCCAGGATTTGAACCCTGTTTCTCTGATGTGCTCTGATTCTAAGCACTGATATGATAATGCTGGCTT
>NW_007728613.1:234907-236457 GCF_000696425.1 Galeopterus variegatus | reverse complement strand
AAAAAAAAAAAAAAAATGGCATTTGTGCTTTCTCCACTATCAGTGTGTTGGTTTGCCAGTAGTTCATAAAGGAGATTTTGATAATTCATCGTCTCCTTCTTCAGTCTTCAAAGGCAGACTGCTATTGCCTTTTTATTTCTTTCTTTCTTTTTCTTTTTTTTTTTCTTCATCCAGGACAGAGTTAAAACTCTCAACTTGAAAGACATGTTGAGAATTTGGCTTAGGTACAAGGATTTCAATGATCAGAGCCAAAGTGAGTGTGTTTGCGCCAAGAAGAAGGATGGAAGGAGCATATGACTGGACCCATCTGTAGCAAATTGACTTTGATGATGCGACAAAAAACAATTAAAACACAACAAAGAATAGTGAATGATTCCAGTAATGAGCAAAATCCTCTGGAAGACAGATAAAGATGCTGGTACAGAAAACCAGTATTTCTTCCATGAAGAAATTTTGAAAAGGAAAACCCATTTATTTAGCTTTTAGGAAAGTCTTACTGCTGCTATATGGCTCTGTCCCATTTATGTAGTTTTATTTTTTAACATCATGTTGGCATTAATAATATTTAGTAAAATTGGCTATGAAACCCTGAGAATGAATATGAAACCAGTATGTAATATCTTTGCAATTTTATGATCAATAAAATATCTTTATGCCAGAGCATAATTATCAATGTATGACAAATGAATTTCAAACAAAACAAGAACAAGGACATTTGCAAGATAAATATCTTTTAGATGTTAAAATGCCATATACAGAAAATAAACACAGCAACACATAGACTAGAACCAGAAGACCTACAATATTTGGAGAATATAAAAAAANTCCTGTCACGGCAGGTGTTTCTGATTTCTGTGTGGTTGTGTGCATGTGCATGCGTGCTTATATGCACGCACAGATGCACTTTAAACCCAGAATTTGTTACACACTGTGTTCCAGAAACTGGCAGTGAGACCCAGGATTTGAACCCTGTTTCTCTGATGTGCTCTGATTCTAAGCACTGATATGATAATGCTGGCTTTGGAGATGAATGAAGAAAGTCACTACCTTAAATAGGAAAGAACAAGTAATACCCAATTTACTTGAGATCATTGTAGAAAAAGATGGGCAATCTTCATAGGGGGCATTATAAATTCTTGAAATAAGTATGTGGCATTACAGATATCAAAGTCCTATAATTACTGTTTTCCTAGATAATTACCCCAGGGTTAGAAAATGTTTAAAAGCTTGACATGCTGAAGAGTATAAGAAACACATTTTACTATTACAAATTTGACTAAAGTAACAATGATTAATTGCTGCTCTAGTCAACATATCCTGTATATTCTAGCAATGTTAATATGGTTAAAAATGGCATTTGTGCTTTCTCCATCTATCAGTGTGTTGGTTTGCCAGTAGTTCATAAAGGAGATTTTGATAATTCATCGTCTCCTTCTTCATTCTTCAAAGGCAGACTGCTATTGCCTTTTTCTTTCTTTCTTTCTTTTTCTTTTTTTTTTCTTCATCCAGGACAGAGTTAAAACTCTCAACTTGAAAGACATGTTGAGAAT
>NW_007728613.1:222009-233055 GCF_000696425.1 Galeopterus variegatus | reverse complement strand
ATTCCATTTGAGGAAGTTTTAGGAAGCCTGGTAATTGCTCTGTGAGGTTCAGTTAAATCTTGCATAGAAGATTCTATAAATTGTAATCGTTTATATTGTTCCTACCTAGAACAGATCTAAGCTATGGTACATGCTCATAATTCCATAGTAAAATGCAATCTTTTTTGCTAAATTATCCTCTAAACGTGTCTTTCTAGGGACATAAAGTTATTACTATTCTATGAACAAATATCATAATAATTATTTCTACTGTCTTTAAGGTGGTTTATTTTCACCCAGAGGACCATGATTTAGGAATGGTAGGCTTTAAAATTAATATTATACACGAAGCCCCCCAAAAGAAAAAACAAACAACCTACCCCTATCATGAAGAACTCTAAGCAAATGATGATGAAGATTAAAACTAAAACATTTAATGCATTTGAATAGTTACCCTGTCTGCAAGAAGTGTAGTACTGGTGGTGCTTGGAATGTCTATGGAAGAATACAGGAGTGTTGAGGGACCCCAGTGGCAGGTCATCATAACGAGATGAAACAACCCATTCGGCTGCCAAGACTGCAGAAAGGGGAAGTCAAGGGATTGAGGCTTTGGGAGGAAGGTTGTATATTCCTTTCCCACATGATGCCCAGAGCCTTACTATTAACAAAGCTGAGAAAAACCTGTATAATTGGCAGCTTCACTTCACCCTGAAGCACTTCCTTCTGCTTCTGGTGAAGTCCAGGATGCAGCAGGGGGTCTGACTTCAATCAGCATAAAGTTGGCCATCCTAACCAGGAACACCGTTTGACACAGGACGAAGCTGAGTGAAATATAACAAGAACAAAATGAGATGATTATGTCATATGGATCATTTATGTAGTATGTTAGTCTTACAAGGATGACATGTGATAATAGAAACGAAGCCAATTAAAGAATAGATTGACATAACATGTGCAACCTAGAATAAAACAAACAAACAAACAAACAAAAAACAGAGAAAAGAAGAAAAGAGAAGCAATTTGTTTAGAGTATATATTTAATTAAAGGAATTGGACCAAGAGTTTGAAAATCTAGTTCATGTTTCTGGAATTACACGAATTGTTCTTTAATGTAATCTTAAGTAATTTCAGTTTTAAAACAATACTAAAAAAAGTTACTTACTTTTAAACACAAAACATACATTATTATGAGTTCTGCCTCTTTACATAGTTAGGGTTAGGGTTAAAGTAATTTTTGATGCTACAGCTAAAATATTACAGAGATGTATTTGTTGCTTTTATGAAATGAACAACCCAATGTTACCTTCTTTGGTATGCAGAAACACCTCCAATTATGTTTGGGGCTAAGTATTAAAATTTGCTTTAAAAATCACATTAGATTTTGTTTTCTAAGTCTTGAAATGGCCATTGTCCAAAAGCAATAGAATTCTGACCTGAGTTTGCTTGGCAGCGGATACCAGCAACCGGATTATCATCAAGTACCAGAAAATTCTGAATCTCTAGCTGACAAAAGGGTGGCTCTTTAAAACTGAATGTCAAGAGAATCAAAGAGTGAGATAAAAAGGAAAAAAAATGCACCAAAGGAGAAGAGGATTGGAACAGGGGGACCACTTTTTAAAAGCCATATTAATGGTTGACATAAATTATTTTTGGATTTGGCTTTTAAATTATTGTAGTTGTATATCTAATCACATCATTAAAAAGTGCTGGGGGGCCATTTCCTCCCTATCTTTTCATCTGCCAGAGTGGCTTTCCAACAGAGTGGCAGTCTGCCCTTAAACAGCTAGTAAATGACAATGTAAAGTAAACCCAATTCCTTTTTATTAGCTTTTAAAAATCAGTCTTTTTCCTTTTTAGCCTTAATAATAGAGTTTTGGCTGTTTCTTTTGACGTTTTACCTCCATTTGATCAAACCATGTTATTCATGATTTCCCCTTCCTTTCTTCCTTTATCATTAGTGAGTCACTCCTATGGAAAAAAGAATGACCTCTGGTGAGTTTCCAAAAAATTGTAACATTGAATAGGTTATGGTAGATGCCATATGTACATGTATATGGTAGATGCCACATGTATGCCATATGTACATGTATATATAGATTATGGTAGATGCCACATGTACATGTATACATGTATACACAGGTATTTGTACACACACACCTACATATATATTTAAACTGAAAGCTGAGAAGTGTGGATTGGGGGCAGGATGTGGCTGTTTCCAGTGGTCTGTAGTGAACTGCAAGAGCAGAACAAAAGTGAACAGCACTGTGCCTGTTGTGTCTGCTGTATAAAGAGAGTGCCGTGCATTGTCCTGGGATAGTTAGAACTGGAGAGAGAAGTGAGAGGGAAAAGACCTCCAGCAGGTATTCATCTCCACATCTTGATAGAACAAATAGGTTTAATGTGGAGACTTCAGTGGTCCCACGTACTGTGGAGTAGGGTGATGGCACTGAGAAGTATTAAAATAAGGGTAATTATTTGTCCTTAAAGTCTCCTTCGAGCCACAAGCTACCAGTTCATTTATTAGTCTTGCCTCCTGCCCAAATCACAGAAAACTGATCTAATCCATGAGATAGTAACATACACATATGTATTTTTTTTCTTAGACTTCTTTTTCTTTATCTCTCTCCCAAAACATCCTATGGGAAAGAAAATAGGATGAGGGATAATATTGTTTAAACAATTAAGATTTATATTTTAGGAATATATTTTTGTTAATGATCTTAATAATGATCACATATAAATATATACTGGTAAAATGTTAATGTTTTCAATATGCCAGGTATCATGTTAGAAGCTTTAAACACTTGATCTCCAATCCTCACAAAAGCCTGTAAGGTAAATAGGACAGTTTTCATGTTTCGGATGAGGAAAGTGAAGCTCATGGTGGTTAAAAACATGTCAAATTAATGGAGGACCGGGTTATTTCCATTACACTCTATTGAGCTCCAAATAAATATAGATGAGTTGAGTTTGAAAGTAGTGAAAGAGTTTAGTTCACTTGTCACTTAACGGTGGAGTTTAATGGATGGGAAATACCTGTGAAAAGCAGCAACGTCTCCTATACAGCTCTCATGAAAGACATCACCAATCAGTTCTAACATTTTTTCCTGCTAAGGTGGTTTTGAAATTTTCAGTATTTGATAAATGAGAAGAAATGTTGGCATCTCAAGTCTATGTATATATTTATATATGAGTCTCTCTCTATATTTATCCTTTTTAATATGTTCTCCTAACGCTGTTCTAATTGTCTTTCTCTTTTCAGTTACACACACAAACAGACCCGTGTGAGTGTATATTTGCAGTTTCTTCTGAATGTGGTTGTGAAGATGTCTACAGCTGACATCTAGATCAGTGTACTAGAATTGGCCTAATTTTTACTGCATGAGTTTTCTCTTAACCACAGTTTTATCACTTAGTTTTATCTCATTGTACTTCAGTGTCTCCATTTTTAATCCTTGGAACAAGGTTGTGAGTACGTAAGTGCAAAAATTATTTTTTTCTGTATAGTGTTCAGGTGCCTAGTAAAGTCTTACCATTTATTGCTGAATAATTAATCCACTATCCAATCCTCCAAAACATTTGGAGGCTTTAAGGGATGTACACAGCTCTTTCATGATATTAAACCTTAATGAGCTTGGCTCTCATATTTTTTATATACAGAATAAATTGAAAGGCTAAACCAAATCAAAATTTCTCTCTTAGTTCTCACCCTGGTATTTCAGCAGTTAAAATGTCCAGATAATAAGTTATGGAGTCAGTGCTGTCATTGCCTTCTTAAAGATAAATATTATAATTGGCTTGTCAGGGACTTAAACCATGTCATGCAGATGGCCTCTTGTTAGTATAGCTCTCCAGTGCCAGGCAGTGGGTTGCAGCCTGGACATCAGATTTGGGCAAATCTGGGTTTAGTCTCTGCTCCACCCTTACATTTCTTGCTATGTGTTCTCAGCCTCATTTCTAACTACTCTGAACCTCAGTTTCCTTATTTGTAAAATAGATTAATAGGTATTTTTCAAGGTTATTATTAGCATTATGTAGATTATATGTAATACTCTAGTAATTACATCTATTCTTGTGTTAATATTATTATAATTTTTATATAATACATATACAAACAAAGCCAAAATTATTTTGTAATTTACTGAGCTTCCTCTATCTAGGATATATTTATCTAGGCATCTTTGCTAGAAGAACACAGAGAAATAAGACACGGCATTTGCCTTGCAATCCCAGAAAAATACTTACGTATCCTACATATAACTATATTTATATGTACGCAAGCAGACTAAGTATCCAATTGCACGCAGTAACACCAGGAGCTGTGTGAGTCCTTAGCTTCTTTCTCCTCACCTGTCCACAAGCGATGACCAGCCTCAACTGTTCTAGGTCAACGTCCCCACCTTGTGGACAGAATAAAGAACAGTTTGACCAATCATCACTTTCCCCTATTACCTTCATTTCTTCTCAGGATGGCGACCGAAGTTTGCGGAAATGAGTGGATTGTCTCTTAAGTTTTGCCTAGCTTTCGAGATACGCTCTGTGTTAGTTAATTTCATTGAAGGTATTTCTTCTTTATAAAGCACGTGCATGTGTTTACTGACTTCCTCTTTTTTTTNTGAAATATAACAAGAACAAAATGAGATGATTATGTCATATGGATCATTTATGTAGTATGTTGGTCTTACAAGGATGACACGTGATAATAGAAACGAAGCCAATTAAAGAATAGATTGACATAACATGTGCAACCTAAAATAAAACAAACAAACAAACAAAAAACAGAGGAAAGAAGAAAAGAGAAGCAATTTGTTTAGAGTATATATTTAATTAAAGGAATTGGACCAAGAGTTTGAAAATCTAGTTCATGTTTCTGGAATTACACGAATTGTTCTTTAATGTAATCTTAAGTAATTTCAGTTTTAAAACAATACTAAAAAAAGTTACTTACTTTTAAACACAAAACATACATTATTATGAGTTCTGCCTCTTTACATACTTATTTCAAAAATCAGAGTTAAAGTAATTTTTGATGCTACAGCTAAAATATTACAGAGATGTATTTGTTGCTTTTATGAAATGAACAACCCAATGTTACCTTCTTTGGTATGCAGAAACACCTCCAATTATGTTTGGGGCTAAGTATTAAAATTTGCTTTAAAAATCACATTAGATTTTGTTTTCTAAGTCTTGAAATGGCCATTGTCCAAAAGCAATAGAATTCTGACCTGAGTTTGCTTGGCAGCGGATACCAGCAACCGGATTATCATCAAGTACCAGAAAATTCTGAATCTCTAGCTGACAAAAGGGTGGCTCTTTAAAACTGAATGTCAAGAGAATCAAAGAGTGAGATAAAAAGGAAAAAAAATGCACCAAAGGAGAAGAGGATTGGAACAGGGAGAATCAAAGAGTGAGATAAAAAGGAAAAAAAATGCACCAAAGGAGAAGAGGATTGGAACAGGGGGACCACTTTTTAAAAGCCATATTAATGGTTGACATAAATTATTTTTGGATTTGGCTTTTAAATTATTGTAGTTGTATATCTAATCACATCATTAAAAAGTGCTGGGGGGCCATTTCCTCCCTATCTTTTCATCTGCCAGAGTGGCTTTCCAACAGAGTGGCAGTCTGCCCTTAAACAGCTAGTAAATGATAATCTTAAGTAATTTCAGTTTTAAAACAATACTAAAAAAAGTTACTTACTTTTAAACACAAAACATACATTATTATGAGTTCTGCCTCTTTACATAGTTAGGGTTAGGGTTAAAGTAATTTTTGATGCTACAGCTAAAATATTACAGAGATGTATTTGTTGCTTTTATGAAATGAACAACCCAATGTTACCTTCTTTGGTATGCAGAAACACCTCCAATTATGTTTGGGGCTAAGTATTAAAATTTGCTTTAAAAATCACATTAGATTTTGTTTTCTAAGTCTTGAAATGGCCATTGTCCAAAAGCAATAGAATTCTGACCTGAGTTTGCTTGGCAGCGGATACCAGCAACCGGATTATCATCAAGTACCAGAAAATTCTGAATCTCTAGCTGACAAAAGGGTGGCTCTTTAAAACTGAATGTCAAGAGAATCAAAGAGTGAGATAAAAAGGAAAAAAAATGCACCAAAGGAGAAGAGGATTGGAACAGGGGGACCACTTTTTAAAAGCCATATTAATGGTTGACATAAATTATTTTTGGATTTGGCTTTTATTGTAGTTGTATATCTAATCACATCATTAAAAAGTGCTGGGGGGCCATTTCCTCCCTATCTTTTCATCTGCCAGAGTGGCTTTCCAACAGAGTGGCAGTCTGCCCTTAAACAGCTAGTAAATGACAATGTAAAGTAAACCCAATTCCTTTTTATTAGCTTTTAAAAATCAGTCTTTTTCCTTTTTGGCCTTAATAATAGAGTTTTGGCTGTTTCTTTTGACATTTTACCTCCATTTGATCAAACCATGTTATTCATGATTTCCCCTTCCTTTCTTCCTTTATCATTAGTGAGTCACTCCTATGGAAAAAAGAATGACCTCTGGTGAGTTTCCAAAAAATTGTAACATTGAATAGGTTATGGTAGATGCCATATGTACATGTATATGGTAGATGCCACATGTATGCCATATGTACATGTATATATAGATTATGGTAGATGCCACATGTGCATAACTTCGTATAGCATACATTATACGAAGTTATACGAAATTATTGTAGTTGTATATCTAATCACATCATTAAAAAGTGCTGGGGGGCCATTTCCTCCCTATCTTTTCATCTGCCAGAGTGGCTTTCCAACAGAGTGGCAGTCTGCCCTTAAACAGCTAGTAAATGACAATGTAAAGTAAACCCAATTCCTTTTTATTAGCTTTTAAAAATCAGTCTTTTTCCTTTTTAGCCTTAATAATAGAGTTTTGGCTGTTTCTTTTGACGTTTTACCTCCATTTGATCAAGCCATGTTATTCATGATTTCCCCTTCCTTTCTTCCTTTATCATTAGTGAGTCACTCCTATGGAAAAAAGAATGACCTCTGGTGAGTTTCCAAAAAATTGTAACATTGAATAGGTTATGGTAGATGCCATATGTACATGTATATGGTAGATGCCACATGTATGCCATATGTACATGTATATATAGATTATGGTAGATGCCACATGTACATGTATACATGTATACACAGGTATTTGTACACACCTACATATATATTTAAACTGAAAGCTGAGAAGTGTGGATTGGGGGCAGGATGTGGCTGTTTCCAGTGGTCTGTAGTGAACTGCAAGAGCAGAACAAAAGTGAACAGCACTGTGCCTGTTGTGTCTGCTGTATAAAGAGAGTGCCGTGCATTGTCCTGGGATAGTTAGAACTGGAGAGAGAAGTGAGAGGGAAAAGACCTCCAGCAGGTATTCATCTCCACATCTTGATAGAACAAATAGGTTTAATGTGGAGACTTCAGTGGTCCCACGTACTGTGGAGTAGGGTGATGGCACTGAGAAGTATTAAAATAAGGGTAATTATTTGTCCTTAAAGTCTCCTTCGAGCCACAAGCTACCAGTTCATTTATTAGTCTTGCCTCCTGCCCAAATCACAGAAAACTGATCTAATCCATGAGATAGTAACATACACATATGTATTTTTTTTCTTAGACTTCTTTTTCTTTATCTCTCTCCCAAAACATCCTATGGGAAAGAAAATAGGATGAGGGATAATATTGTTTAAACAATTAAGATTTATATTTTAGGAATATATTTTTGTTAATGATCTTAATAATGATCACATATAAATATATACTGGTAAAATGTTAATGTTTTCAATATGCCAGGTATCATGTTAGAAGCTTTAAACACTTGATCTCCAATCCTCACAAAAGCCTGTAAGGTAAATAGGACAGTTTTCATGTTTCGGATGAGGAAAGTGAAGCTCATGGTGGTTAAAAACATGTCAAATTAATGGAGGACCGGGTTATTTCCATTACACTCTATTGAGCTCCAAATAAATATAGATGAGTTGAGTTTGAAAGTAGTGAAAGAGTTTAGTTCACTTGTCACTTAACGGTGGAGTTTAATGGATGGGAAATACCTGTGAAAAGCAGCAACGTCTCCTATACAGCTCTCATGAAAGACATCACCAATCAGTTCTAACATTTTTTCCTGCTAAGGTGGTTTTGAAATTTTCAGTATTTGATAAATGAGAAGAAATGTTGGCATCTCAAGTCTATGTATATATTTATATATGAGTCTCTCTCTATATTTATCCTTTTTAATATGTTCTCCTAACGCTGTTCTAATTGTCTTTCTCTTTTCAGTTACACACACAAACAGACCCGTGTGAGTGTATATTTGCAGTTTCTTCTGAATGTGGTTGTGAAGATGTCTACAGCTGACATCTAGATCAGTGTACTAGAATTGGCCTAATTTTTACTGCATGAGTTTTCTCTTAACCACAGTTTTATCACTTAGTTTTATCTCATTGTACTCCAGTGTCTCCATTTTTAATCCTTGGAACAAGGTTGTGAGTACGTAAGTGCAAAAATTATTTTTTTCTGTATAGTGTTCAGGTGCCTAGTAAAGTCTTACCATTTATTGCTGAATAATTAATCCACTATCCAATCCTCCAAAACATTTGGAGGCTTTAAGGGATGTACACAGCTCTTTCATGATATTAAACCTTAATGAGCTTGGCTCTCATATTTTTTATATACAGAATAAATTGAAAGGCTAAACCAAATCAAAATTTCTCTCTTAGTTCTCACCCTGGTATTTCAGCAGTTAAAATGTCCAGATAATAAGTTATGGAGTCAGTGCTGTCATTGCCTTCTTAAAGATAAATATTATAATTGGCTTGTCAGGGACTTAAACCATGTCATGCAGATGGCCTCTTGTTAGTATAGCTCTCCAGTGCCAGGCAGTGGGTTGCAGCCTGGACATCAGATTTGGGCAAATCTGGGTTTAGTCTCTGCTCCACCCTTACATTTCTTGCTATGTGTTCTCAGCCTCATTTCTAACTACTCTGAACCTCAGTTTCCTTATTTGTAAAATAGATTAATAGGTATTTCTCAAGGTTATTATTAGCATTATGTAGATTATATGTAATACTCTAGTCCTCATTTCTAACTACTCTGAACCTCAGTTTCCTTATTTGTAAAATAGATTAATAGGTATTTTTCAAGGTTATTATTAGCATTATGTAGATTATATGTAATACTCTAGTAATTACATCTATTCTTGTGTTAATATTATTATAATTTTTATATAATACATATACAAACAAAGCCAAAATTATTTTGTAATTTACTGAGCTTCCTCTATCTAGGATATATTTATCTAGGCATCTTTGCTAGAAGAACACAGAGAAATAAGACACGGCATTTGCCTTGCAATCCCAGAAAAATACTTACGTATCCTACATATAACTATATTTATATGTACGCAAGCAGACTAAGTATCCAATTGCACGCAGTAACACCAGGAGCTGTGTGAGTCCTTAGCTTCTTTCTCCTCACCTGTCCACAAGCGATGACCAGCCTCAACTGTTCTAGGTCAACGTCCCCACCTTGTGGACAGAATAAAGAACAGTTTGACCAATCATCACTTTCCCCTATTACCTTCATTTCTTCTCAGGATGGCGACCGAAGTTTGCGGAAATGAGTGGATTGTCTCTTAAGTTTTGCCTAGCTTTCGAGATACGCTCTGTGTTAGTTAATTTCATTGAAGGTATTTCTTCTTTATAAAGCACGTGCATGTGTTTACTGACTTCCTCTTTTTTTTCCTACTTCAATCTCCAAACTAGGCAACTGCTCAGAAAACCTTTCTTTACCTGAAATTGCTCTGAATCTTAATTCTTTAGCTATGACATTCTAACCTCTGAATAGATCTTCTGTCATTTTACTTCTCAAAATCGTAACATTGTTTTCCATCTTATGGCAAACTCAAGTCCTCCTTATTCTCCCAATCTCTGCCTCTTCTTCTCCATCGTAATCACCACCATCACCACTGTGACAGGCTGCTGAGTGCTTTCCATGTCCTGGTGCTCTCCA
This sequence comes from Galeopterus variegatus, assembly GCF_000696425.1. Lineage (NCBI taxonomy): Eukaryota > Metazoa > Chordata > Mammalia > Dermoptera > Cynocephalidae > Galeopterus > Galeopterus variegatus. The sequence continues at coordinate 223,056 of NW_007728613.1, read as the reverse complement.
AAATTCTTTACTTATATTATCTCTTTTAGTCATCGCAACCCTACTCATTAGGTGCTACACTCCCAACTCCCCTATCCATAAATTCAAAGTCTAAAAAGCTCTGAAAATTAGAAAAAAAAAATTGTAACTCATTTGACATTAAATCTGACAAAAACTGACACAAGGCTATTTGTAGTCTTTATTTATTCCCTTGCATATAAATAGTCATACATTTTTCTTTGGAAGTATTCATGTATTTTATTATGAAATTGCTATTACAGACTTCCTAAATTATTACACCTAATATGTGGTATATGTTCTGTAATATCTTTCTAAAATTTGAGCAATTCTGAATTTAAAAAACACACTAGATTGCAAAGGCTTGAAATAAGGGACTGTGAATGAGTATCGCTGTGATCTTCAATTTAAAACTGAAGAAAACAAAGCCAAAATAAATTGAGTGACTTGCCCAAGGACACATAACTAGTAAGTGATGTAACAGAGATTAAAACAGAGTCATTCTGGACTCAGAGCCTAGAATTGCAACTGCTAAATGCTGTAGCCCCAAATTTTCTCAACCCTACCCTAAACATTATAGCCTCATATGTTTAATATCTTTATTTGATTTCTAGTTCTTGATTTTGGGCTACTGAGAAACTCAATAGTTACTTTGATCAGTTCCACTATGAATTTATGATATCTAATTTCAACTAAATCTTCAATGCAACCCTTCAAGTCTCCCATTCATTCTCAGGCAATGCCTACTGTCTGGCTTCTTAGGCTTCCCTTTCCAAAATTCCTACTTTCTTAAAGACCCCTACCTTAACAAAACTCACTTAAATAATTACATACATTTCTTTTCTCCATGAATGCATCCTGCCCAATGTCTCCAACTTGATCTTTCTGCACCAGATTAGATCAAGTTATTTTCTTGCATAACATGGATCAGTAGCTTCTCATTGACTATGGAATTTAGTTTAAAATCCTTAGCATGGAATTAATGACAATTTCCATAATACGGCCTTGGCCTATATACCTAGTATTGACTCTTTGGAATGTTTAAATCAC
>NW_007728613.1:193008-221273 GCF_000696425.1 Galeopterus variegatus | reverse complement strand
TTTCCATAATACGGCCTTGGCCTATATACCTAGTATTGACTCTTTGGAATGTTTAAATCACTTTTGATGTTCTCATTATATCGGACTATTCAGAGTTCCAAAAATATTTAAACACATCATACCCCAGTGCCTTCAATAATGTGGTTTCCTTTACTTGGAATGTCACCATCTACTTTATGTTCTTGGTGATCTCCAGCTCAGTCCCCAAAGCCCATTTCATGTGCTGCACACTTTATTATATCTTCCTAATTTTACACAGGTCCTTCATTTCACTGCAACCCCACCAAAGTGCTATCCCTTTTTTTCTATAATATAATGGAATTTTCTCACATGCATATATAATAATTATACCATTTTTTTCCCATTTATGTGTGAGCCCCTTAAGTTATATCTTCTTATTTTCCCCCTTGACACCCAACTATTAATTATGCATAAAATATGCCTAATATTAATTGATGTGAATAAAAATACAGCCTTCATGTGAATCATATCTATACAGATTATCCTCACCTACATTAAGGAGTAATGAAATGTAGTAGGCATGTTAGATATGGCTCCTTTGAGTTTATATAAAACAAGCTTAATTTTAAGTTTTGTTTCTATCATTATAATGTTTTACTAGCAAGTAGAGGGATGCCTGACATAGACTTGATGCTAATATATGGCTTGAGTAAGTAGAAAAATGAATACATTTATTTTATCATGTTGGAGTTCTAATCTTTAAATAATAAACCATTGTTTATCCTACTTAATGTCTATCCACATGAATTAATGGGCTAGATTATCTATTTTATTATTGACTTTAGTCTCCTATTATTATGTTTTTTTCATTTGTATGCTCATTTTTTATGCTTGTAATCCTTTTTCAATATATCTTTCTATTTTATTAGTATATGTTGAGAGCAAAATTTTGTATATTTTGACTTGTCTGTTAAGGAAATATAAAACAGTATTTCTGTTTTGGTGAATCCAGTGTTTTATTCAAGGGAAAAAAATTCTCCCATACCCATCTACATACATGGTATATATTTTTCTGAGGAGTAATAGCTTTATACAGTTTATTTTGTGCCTACCATTAGAGAGTAATGGTTTTCAGAGAATTTCTGAGAATTTTACTTTTAATACTTGCTGAAAGACTTATTCAGGCTTAATAAGCAGTGTACACAGGTGTTTGGGAAGAAAAATGCATGCAACCATCTTAGCTTGAAATTTGCTGTTCATTTGTACACACGTGGTGTTTCACACATACATTCATTTTATTTTTCTCTTTCATTACTCCCCACCCCTCAAGAAAGACAAGTGAGCTGAGGTATGTCTGATAATTTTGTCATAAAATGCTGTTCTTCTGTTTGCATTGAATGGTTATCAACCTTCATGAATGACAGTGTACCAAGAGACAGATATGATAATTCATAACTGTCATCTTGCTTTTGACCTTGTTGCCTTTTCTTATTCTTCTTCCTGTCAGATCCTTCCTAAGGACTTTGCATTTTTATTTTTTCCCATTGTTCTTCTATGTCCAACCATGTGAATTTTTTTCTCCTTCAGGAACCAAATGTAGTGTGAAAGACAGTAGCAGTCAGCCATCAACCACTAAGTAGGAAATGATCTTGATATCCTAGATTGGGATTTTAATTGTGCTAGTGAGCCTTTTCTACATAGAGAGTTCAGGAAGGACCTTGCAAGAGTCATTCTGAATGTAACTTTGTCAGAACAATGAGCTCGATGGCCTATTTTAGGTAATAGATAATTCTCACTCCTTTTTGTGTTACCTAAGGTTTAAAAGAATTATAGTATGCCTCAGCAAAATTGTCTGTGTGAATGTAGTGACTCATTTTTTAGGAGAAATACTCTTTAGTGAATTTTTAAATGTTTATTTAACATTTATGCAATTTAGTTATGCAATTTAAGCTCATTAAAATTAGTTTTTACCTACATCAGAGAAAGAATCTAAAATCCAATAGTTGTATAAGGAAGTTTTGAGTCAACTTTCAGCCAGTGGTAAGAATTCCATGCAACACCTTAATTCAATAAGTTGAAATCAAATATGCATTTATTGAAATCAAATATGCATAAACATACAAATGTTTAATTAGTGCATTCACTATGCTAAGCTCTGTTTTAGGTATGGGAGATCCAGAAATGAATAAGATGGAGAAAACTCTTATTTTCCTGGACCTTAAATTGTGGTGAAGAAGACAGACAAATTACAAATACAATTTTGGAAAGTGAGAAGTGAACAGTGTTATAAAAATTAAAGCAAGTTGATATAATATGAGTGGGAATGGAACCTACCCTGAAAATTCTGAAAAGACTTCTCCAACTTGACACTTGATGAGAAAAAATCAATCATTAAATGTTATTTTCCTGTAATGCTAGTAATTGCATTTCTGATATGTCTCCTCTTTCTACCTCAGACTTGCCATATCCTAAGGCCCCTGTCAAGAGTTTGAAAAGGCAACTGAAATATTTTAGATGGTTTTTAATAAATACATTTTTTTTACAGCCTGGATTTTTTTATTAGACTGGGAAATATAATTTATTTCACAAAAATTAATTTTGTTACAATAGGAATGCTAAACATTATTTATAGGTTGTAGTTTACAGATTAAATAGCGGTGGGATTCAGGGTCATCCTGGAGTCCTGCAGCCCCTGGACATATAACTGTGTCCATGGCCCAGGCAGGGAGTCCCGCCTTTTCCCCCAGAAGAGCTGCTCCCTGCACCCAAGCTCCTGATCATCCAGCCTCAGAAGGTCTACTAAGAGGCCCAGCATTTTTAAAATTACTTTCTTTGTATTCCCATATATACTCAGTATCAGTTATGTAATGCACCTGTAGTTCCTCTTTACACACATATGTATACATAGACACATTCAATCTGTTTGCAGTTATTTCTTGAGCACCTACTATGTGCAAGGCACTGTGCTAGGTGCTATTTATCAAATTTTGCACATCATTTTATCTTGTTTTCTCATGAGAAAATTATTGCCAAGTTATCACACTAGGGAAGATTGCACATAATTACAAGTGCAATAAGTGCTAAGAAGGAAAAGTACATTAGTGATCTCAGAGCAATGGCAACTAGATTGAAATCAGGAAAGACAAAGAGCATTTCATATAAATGTCCTGAGATGGAACGGAGCTTCACCATTGGAGGACTGACAGAGGGTGGGTGTACCCGGGCCAGGAGAAGTGAAGGGAAGCCTGATAGGAAATGAGGTTGGGCAGCGAGCCTCTGGGTCCCTTTAACATAAGATTGTGTTGTCTGCTATTTGAGCAGTGGCAGCCTCCTAAGGTCATATTATGGACATTGATTTCATAAGATCACTTGATAAGCCAAGTTTTGTTCAGTAGGCATGTGAGTCATACTGCTATTGGGCATGCACACTTCTTCAGATGTGATTTACTCTGCCTCTACAAGAGATGTGTTCACGCAACAGCTATCCTACAAGATGGTGCGCCACCACCCATGATTTCCTTGTTGAAGAATATCTTGACACCTTCAGGGGATGGCAGACTGGTTAAATAATTTTTCTTACACAGTGGCCTAAAATCAATTGTCGTACAACAATTGATCAATCAACCCTCATAAAACCCCCAGTCTACTACCCGATAACCCATTAACCCATGAATTGATTAATCCTTTCATGAGGGTGTAGTCTTCATGATCCAATCACCTCTTACAGGCCCCACCTTCCAAATACCATATTGGGGATTAAGTTCCAACATGAGCTTTGAAGGGGACAAACATTGAAACCATAGCACTCCACTAACTGTATCTGAAGACCTAAAGACGGTGGTCAGATGTTGTTTTATTGACTTTCAGTCATGAACATGAGAGAAAGTGACTATTTAAACATGGAGAACAACATTAACATCTGTGTGGAGAATGGAAAGGCTCAAATGAGAGTCATGCATGGGGCCTTTATGAACATTCTATCGGCAGATGGGGCAATGCTTGAGCTTCTTTGGACCATGTTAAGAATATGGCTCCTAATCCCAAAGGAAGAATCTTGAAGGGCTTTTGCCAGTTGCAACATGGCCAAAACATACATTATATATGAATATTTATATCATATTTATGTGTTTGTGTAAATGAAAGAGAAACTAAACTTTCTATCTTATACAATGTAAGTGATTTTTGATTCTTTAGTTGGAAATCCTGGAAAACAGAAAGACTTGTATGGTAAAAATCAGTTATTATGAAAAATGATTTATACATCCAGCTTCATTGACCACCACTTGACTTAAGAATTCCATATTGGTTGCCTAAATTTGTAAAGAAAGTTGTGAAGAAATAAATGTTTTGGATTTAAAGGAACAGTATTGTAGCAAAAAATGTGAGGACATTCTGTTCAAAATGATTTCATAAAATGTATGTCTCAAACCACATGTCTACCCAATGTGTATGTAGATCTAACCCTCAAAATTATTCTCTCAGGACAGAAAACTTCCTGTAAACACAGGAGCCACTGATATCAGAATTTCCTCCAAAGCATCACAGCTGTTTGCAAGATATTTCTATGTGAGAGATTTTATGCAAATTTAAAATAGTCTACACTTCGTTTCATTTTATTTGTGAAAATTCATGATAGCCTTAACTGATATATAAACTTTAAATATTTCAATATCTGTGCAGTTCAAAGAATATAAATTTTCTATTACTCAATTTTTTCTAATAGTTAATATTTTAGATGATTTAAAGAACTACATGTTTACTTACTAGATACAAATATTGTTCTAAATTCCAGCCACTTCTTTCCATTTCCTAAGAGATATTTTAAAAATATTTTAGTGTAACTATGGAGGATTTTAATACCACTCAAACCATTTTTGTAGCTTGAAATATTCCGTGTTCCAGTCTTGTCCCGAGGCAGAAGACAAAACTAGGCTGCTATACTAGTGATTAGGGTCAAACATGTATAAAGTGATTTTTCTTTTGTTGTTTAGGTTCAAAAGGATTCCTGTATGGCATTGCCTCTTTTTTTGTATCATGCTCAATGTTTTGTGGCCATTATGTTTGTTTAAACATATTTTTAAGGTTTTTTTTTTTTTAATTAATGAAATATGAAAAAATTTAACAGCAGAGAATTCATGGACATACCAGACACAAAAAGAAAGTTCTATTTAATTGGGATATTTGGAAGATATGCTCTCTCTATTATATTAAAAATGGATAAAGGTCAAACAGTTCTTATAGCTATTATTTTTTCTGGCTTTCTCAGATTTGGTTTGAATACTAGTTTCTCATGATAATTATATAACAAATGTATGTAATATTTATAATACATATTATATATAGTATCTATATAGCTCTAGAGCAGATTTTTAAAAATTGTTTAATCAGTTTTTATTTTAGAATAGTTTTAGCTTTGTGTATTATTGCAAATATAGAAAAGAGTTCCTGTACACCCACAGTCATTTTCCTCTATTAACATGTTACAATAAAATGGTACATCTGTCACAATTAACGAGCCGATATTGTACATTATTAGTCACTGAAGTTCATACTTTGTCCAAATTTCCACAGATTTTCCCCAATGTCATTTTTCCACTGTAGCCTCCTCATGGTTGTGACAGTTTCTGAGACTTTCCTTGTTTTTGATGTTCTTGACAGTTTTGAGGAGTACTGACCAGGTGTTTTGCAGAATGCCTGTCAATTGGTATTTAATCTGATGCTTTTTTCATGATTAGATTGAGGAGTAAGAACATAGAGAGACTATTGTTATCACATCGTATGGAGGGTATACACTATCAAAATTAGATATCGCTGTTTATATTAAAGTTGATCACCTGGTTTGATATGGTGTTTGTCAAGTTTCTCTCCCCCCTCCTCGCTTTTTATTTTGTACTCTTTGGAAGAAAATCACTATGTGCAGCCCACACTGGAGGAGTGAAGATTTATGCTTTAAGGGTGGAGTTGCTAAATAAATAATTTGGAATTCTTTGGCATAGGAGGTTTGTCTGTCCTCCCCATTTATTTATTTATTCGACCATTCATTAATACCAATATGAACTTATCGATATTTGTTTTATACTGTGGGTTATAATCCAATAGTACTTTATTTATTTTTCTCGAGTTGTTCCAGCTTTGGACTCTGGAAACTTTTGGTTGTTGGAAGAAAATCACTATGTGCAGCCCACACTGGAGGAGTGAAGATTTATGCTTTAAGGGTGGAGTTGCTAAATAAATAATTTGGAATTCTTTGCAATAGGAGGTTTGTCTGTCCTCCCATTTATTTATTTATTCGACCATTCATTAATACCAATATGAACTTATCGATATTTGTTTTATACTGTGGGTTATAATCAAATAGTACTTTATTTATTTTTCTCGAGTTGTTCCAGCTTTGGACTCTGGAAACTTTTGGTTGGCTCTGGTATCCCTTTGACATACCCCCAAGCATTGTGGGTATGCATTTATCTATTTACAGTCGTCCACCCTTATGTGTTATTTCGGTCAGTTATCCACGGTCAACCTCAGTCTGAAAATATTAAATTGAAAATTCCAGAAATAAGTAATTCATAAATTTTAACTTGTGCACCGTTCTGGGTAGCTTGATGAAATCTAGCTCAGTCCCTCTTCTTCCCACCTGGGATGTGAATCATTCCTTTGTCCGGTGTATCCATTCTGTAGGTGCTTCCTGCCCATTAGTAGCCATTTCAGTTATCAGATCAGAAAAATATGGTGCATATATCAGTACTATCCACAGTTTCAGGCATCCACTAGGGGTTTTGGAACATATCCCTTATGTGAAAGAAGGTCTGTTGTATTTAAGCACTTCTCACTTTATAAGATGCCTTGTAATGTGTTCCCTGATCTAATCCTAGAATTGGCTGTCTCTCCAAGGACCCCTGGTTTATTTTATTGGACAATGGTTTTAGAAACCAGATCTGAGCTCTGTACTCCTTGATAATGAGGTCTTTCTGCTTGTAGGGGCTCTCAGCTGACTGAAATAGAAGATATGTGTGTGTATAATAATCTGTGCAAGTACTTCTGTGTAAATAAGCTTATCTATAAGTATTTCTGTATGTAACCATCTGCTTCTATAGTAATCTAAATACAAGTTCATACTATCTCCAACTATAATCCATTACTACATGAATCATTCTAGCCTTCTCCCTTAGTTTATCTGTAACCTTTTACTCTAATGGTGAAAAACCTGGCTCCTGCCATGTTCTATTCATTTAATTAATTTTTCAGTTCTGGTATACATGTTGAGTAGTTTTAGAATTGGTAACCCATATCTCCGTGGGCAACAACTTTACCACCGAGAGGATAGTGCTTAAGTGCAGTTTCTTTTGCCTTTAGTCTTACAGACTCCACTTTTCCCAAATGTACTCAAGTCAGCATCTTATCTCTTCACCTCTTCAATGAGGCTCTTTCACACACTTGTAGTAAATTTAGATTGATTTGTCAGATTCTGCATTCTTTCTGGAATATTTCAACCTCCTAAATGATCTTTTTTAAAAGGCATATGTTAAGGTTACTCTTTGTGCAGTAAAGTTGTACAGGTTTTAATGCCCAATGTTTTGCATTTACTGTTGTGTAAACTGTTATATAGATAAGTTTCACTACCCTAAGAAAACCCCCTGCACTTCATCAGTTCCATTCTCTTCCCACATCTCTAAGCCACTGGTAGTCACTGATTTCTTTATCATCTCTAATATTTTAGTTTTTCCAGAATGTTATGACAATTATACTTACAGGAGTATTGGGGGGGGGGAAATATAACAACTCTCCATACATTAAAAGTGCTGTGACTATTAGCAAAAGGAGCATGTCTCTTTGTAGACAGAGTTCCATGGCTGAAGGAAATGACAAACACCTCAAAAATACAAGACCTGAATATTGTGCTTAAGTCTTTGTAGTTAACAGAGAAATGTTATGTTGGCTTAGATATAGGTTCCAGGATCAACAGTTTTATTTGTTTTTCTTTTTGTTTGTTTCCCAAAAACTCTGCTCCACTGTTTTCTGTATTTAATGTTTCAGTTGAGAGGATCCCAATACCAATGTAATTCTCTTGCTTTGCAAGTAAGTTATTTCCTAGCTCTAGAAGTTTGTGACATTTTCTCTTAAACATGGAAGTTAACCATTTCACTGGGATGTGTTTTGATCTTAAAAGTTTGAATTGTTCTTTAGCCCAGAAATTTTTTTTTATTATTTTTCCTGATTATTGCTTTTCTTCAATCTATTTCTTCCTCTCTTTCTAGAACTCTTGTATTTGGATACACATTTCCTAATCTGTTCACATTCCTTGTCTTTCAACTCACAATATTCATTATTTTTTGCATTTTTGCTTAATAATGTTAATAAGTATTATTACAATATAATATCAACGACTAATCTCAGGTGCTAATGTCAATGCTGGTGAGTGGCACAGCTCGGGTTTAGAGCTGGCAGTGTGACCTCACAGCCTGGAGGGATATCACTATTCCACATAGTGCATTTTGAGATAATGCCGCTTCATCTTTCAGATCATATATTTGAGAAATCTCAATTCTACTATTCAGTTAAGCTTTTTTTTCCCCCTGAAATTATTTTGTTTTAATAAACCCAATTCTACATGTTATCAAATTGCCCTATTCCAAGTAGGTATTCAAATTCAATTCTTCGTGTTCTCAAATCGCTCTATTAAAAGTAGTTTAAGTGTTCTTAAACTACTTTGAGATTTTTGATAGTTTCTGTTAAATAACACTTCTTTCTCTGTTGTTAAATATGTCTCCACAGAAGCCCTTAGAGTGATTTATTTTTTATTTATTTTTCAATTGAGGGAAAATACTCAAAACATAAAATTTACCATCTTAACCATTTTTAAGTGTATGGTTTAGTAGCATTAACCATATTCACACTGTTGTGTTACCATCACCACCATCCATCCAAGAATTCTTCATCTTGCAAAATGGAAACTTTGTAGCCATTAAACACTAATTCACCTTTCTCACCTCCCTTGGAAGCCACCATTCCACTTTCTGTTTCTATGAATTTGCCTGCTCTGGGTACCTCATAGAAATGGAATCATACAGTGTTTGTACTTTTGTGGCTGGCTTATTTAGCATAATGTCTCAAGGTTCATCCGTGTTGCAGCATGTGTCAGAGTTTCCTTCCTTTTTAAAACTAAATAATAATCCATTTTATATATGTGCCACATTTTATTTGTCCATTCACCTGTCAATGGACACGGGTTGCTTCCAATTTTTGGCTATTGCAAATAATGCTGCTATTAACATGGGTGTATAAATACATCTCTTCCGGTTCCTGCTTTCAATTCTTTTGTGTATGCATCCAAAAACGAAAATTCTAGATCTTATGGTAATTCTATTTACACTTTTTTGAAGAATCGCCATACTGTTTCCCCCAGCTACTGCACCATTCTGCATTCTTACCACCAGTGCAAAGAGATCCAATTTCTCTCCATCTTGTCAAACACGTGTTATTTTCTGCTTTGTTGTTGTTGTTGTTTTATGTATTAGCCATCCTAATGGGTATGGAGTAGACTTGTTATGATTTTGATTGTTTACTTTAGTGTCTATCCAAACTACTGAGTCCTCTTGAATGATGAATGATTTTTTCTTGTACTTATCAGACTCTCTCCTCCACCTCAGACAGAAAAACAGCCCTCTTTTGTAGATTACAGTGTAAATGATGGTTCATAAGAATTCTTTCCACAGGATCTATTCCATGCCCTCCTGAATACAAAGCCTCCAACATGGGTAGTATACATCCAAGTTCTGCTGGCAAGCCATTCTTTTTCTCAAATTCTCACAGTTAACTCTCTCCTGCATGGAGTCATGAAAATGGGGAAGTCATAGATACGTATTCAAGAGGCTAATTTCCTCAAAATTCTAACTGCCCATAGGTTGAATTTATACCAGTGATTATTTTTATTTTTTATATAAGTTACATGAAACAACCACTATTATGTCCACTATTTAACATTGTTCTGGAAGTTCAGGGCAATGTAAAAATCAAATAAAATGAGTGTAGGATAAATATTAGCCAGGAAGAAATAAAACTTATGTAATAAGACAATATGATTGTCTAATTAGAAATTCAAATTAACTGAAAAGTTAACAAAACTATTTAGAGTCTAAATATTAGCCAAGAACAACGTAAGTATCTAAAAATATATATTTTTTCTATTTTTGATTCATTTAATACAGTCAGCCCTCCATATCTGAGAATTCCACATCTGCAGATTCCATCAACTGCAGATAAAAAAATTCAAAAAACGTAAAAAATTAAAAAATAACAATACAACAATAAAAAATACACACTTAAAATGCCATACAGTATAACAACTATTTAAATAGCATTTACATTGTGTTGGGTATTATAAGTAAGCTAAGGTATACAGGATGACTTAAAGTTAACAGGAGGATGTACATAGGTTATATGCAAATACCATGCCATTTTATATCAGGGACTTTAGCAACCAAGGTTCTTGGTATCTATGGGAGGTGCTGGAACCAATCCCCCATGGCCACCAAGGGAAAACTGTATAGGTATTTTATAATGTGTGCTATTGTTTTGAGTGTGTCATGTCTGTCATTCTGTATTGTATGTATTTCAATATATTTAATTTCTTTTTGTCTCCATATCCACTCATTTTTCTTTCTCTCCACTGGACATCATTCTAACATATATCCTTTGTATGTATGTATTCTGTAATATGTGTACTATTGTTTTGAGTGTTTAAAAACTTTTGTCCTATTTATTACTTTTCCTCTTCATTCTATGTCTTAAAAATCAATCATTGTTTTGATGTGTACATCCAGTCAATTGCTTTTTACTACCTCAAACACTCCCTGGGGTGTCCACCCTACCATTGCCTGATTGCCAACGAGTCTCAGTGTCTCCTTATATGCATGTTATCTCAAGTCTCTTCTGTAAATTGTTGACAAATATCTTTCATGTTTTTCTGTTTTTCTGTCATTTTCCTATTGACTTTTCAGAAGTTGTTTTATATCCTACTTAATAGTCTTTAACCTATTTATATTTCAGTTATTTTCATTATGGTAAGAATTCTTAGTGCTACTCTTTCACTTTTTTAAAATTTTACTTTTTATTTTTGTTCTTACGATGCTTTTTGCCTTCAACATAAAACCCATACTTGTATTTATTTGCTGCTATTAATTTCTTCCCCTTAAGTAGACAAGTAATTATCATGCTGTCATGACAGTCATTTTCTTCCTTTTCTTTCTCCTGTGCTCTTGTCATAGGAGCTAATAATGTTAACATTTTACACTTTTAATTATGAGTTATTTGTGATAACTTTCTCTATCCTTTGGTTCCAACTTTTATGTTTTAAGATTGCACTTACTCTCTATATCTCTTGCAGTATTAACTTGGCTTCTTTTCTTATTTTACCACATCTTCCAGTTTTTGTGGTCAGATCTTTTTTACATCAAAGTTGAGTCCTTGAACATCTGATAATAATTTTATTATGCCTTCATAGTTGAATGACAATTTGGCTGCATCTGAAAGTCTAGGCTCAAGGTTCATTTCCTTCCATACATGCAAAGGATTACTTCATTGTCTTCTTATATTCAGGGATGCTATTGAGAAGTCTGATGTGCTTCTAATTCTTAATCTTCTCTTTATCCTGAGGCTTTCAGCATTTTCTTTTTGTCTTTGTATGGGTAGACTTTTTACTTATATTTTTAATTTGGCAGCTGCCCAGTATGGGGATTCGAACCCTTGACCTTGGGGTTATAACACTGTACTCTAATCAACTGAACTACCGGTCAGCTTCTTTGTGTCTTTGATGTTCTTAAATTTTACTTTAATGTACGTAAGTGTGTTTGTCTTTCTTTCTCTCTCTTGCTTAATACTCTCTGACCCCTTTCAATCACTTATCTTTCCTTATTTCTGGAGATACCTTTTTTTATTATTATTATTATTCAAATGTTTCAATTACTTTTGTTTCTTAATATCTCTAGAACTTTTTATCCATATGTAGACCTCTCTGCTTTTATTCTTTTATTCTTAAAATATCCTTCAGATTTTCTCTTATATTTTCTGTTCTTTATCATTTTCCCTGATGCTTCCTTTGAGAGTTTCAGAATCTGATCTTTCCACTCATCAATTAATTCGTCAGTTGTAACCATCTATCTGTTTATTTCACCTATTATGTTCTTTATGCCAAATATTTTATTTTTCATACCTAATATTTCTACTTCGTTACTTTTTTATGATTTCCTGTTTTTACTTTACATTGGTATATCTTTGCTTCTCTTCTTATGTACACGCATCAAGCTTTTACAACTCTTTTTAAAACTCTGGTTCTGTCTGCTTTTAAGATTGTGTTTTAGATGTTGTTCAACTTATTTTTATTCTTTAAAAGTTATTTGGCTCCTCAGAGCCTAGTCATTTTGGCCTGTAAACTCATGCATCCATAGTAATGCCAATTGCTTTTTTTGGAAAAGAAGGAAAAGGCAGAAGGTCAGCCCTTTGCCTGTGTCCACTCAGGAGACTTTAAGAAAATGTGAAGAGTGAGACCCAAGCACCACAGGACAACTATTGATCACTCCTATTAGTTGCCACTAGACAGTGTCTCTTCTTTTATTGTGATTTCAACATTTAAATATTGGAACGTAGCAGTGCAGGTTTCAATCTCATGTCCTTGAAAATGTGAAGAGGAATTGTACTTATCAGCTCTTCAGTTCAGCAAGGTTTTTATCTGCCTGGATATCTTAAAGATATTACAGCATGAAATTGGACTGATGATTTCTGTGGAGTCTGGCATTCATTGTTGCAAGGCAATGGGGAAGAAAGTCACAGATGTGCAGGAGCTCTCCTACAACCTAGGCTCATTGCCATGTGCAGATGCCTTCCTCCCCCATTCAAGACACTGTAGTCTTTAGACTTCCCTGGTGTTTCTAAGTTTTTGTTTATTTCTTTGTCTACTTGTTTTCCTTTTCATGTTGCTCATGTGGTTTTCCAGGACTGATATTGGGGAAGGAACCAGCAGCCATTGCTAGTATTCCATCCTGGCAATATGATTATTTCTTTATGTTACCAATAATCACAGACACACAAAAATGGAGAAATATACCATTTATCATTGTAACACGCATTAAAATATATCTAGAAATAAATTTATAAAAACTATGTAACATTTATTTAAAAAACTATAACATTTTAGTAAGTGGCATAAAAAGAGACCTGAACAAGTTGAAAGATAAAGGTCTCAGAGTAAAGTAATACAGTCTGTAAATATTTCAGTTACTCACTAAATTATTCTTAGAGTAATTTGGAAAACTGAATATATGGGAAAATCAAAAGAATAAAAAATAATGAGATGGAAACGTGATCAACTATAAGGCAACACAAAGACTTAATTGATTCAGTTGTAGAAACCTGACTACCCCATTTGTATTTATGCCTTAATTATTTTCTTATATACATTTATAACTGTTTTAAACTGTGTTTTAGTTTTTGCCTCATGATCAAATGTAATTCAGAAAATTCAAGAGGAAAAGGAAAATGTATTTACTAATATTTTTGCTATGTTCTTTCTTCCTCATGTTCCAAAATTCCTTCTTTTTTTAAATTTATTTTCTATTTAATGAAATTTCTTAGCCATTCAGGGAAAGTCTACTATGACAAATTATCTTTGTTTCCCTTTCTTTGAGAAACTCTTACAGGGAGAAATCTTGGAACCTTGTTATGCAGCCTTCTGTGGATGGAAGTCTAGGCTCTCCCCTCAGCCTTTGCATTTGGAGGTGGGGGTCACACTAGTTTTTGAATGGTGTTTGGCTGTTGTAGAGCAGTTATTGTCTAAATGTTTTCTTTGCTAGGCTTCCACTTTCCCAGTCCTTTGGCTAGAGAATACAGTCTGAGCCAGGTTGCTAATTGCTCTTTTCCAATTTGGGGTCTATGGTGAGAAAAAACAAACAAACAAACAAAAACTTAGTCAACTCAAATCTTGTGGTTCCTTGAGTTCCAAGATCACTAGCTAGTCTACCTTCCTCTATCCACTTCTCAGAGTCTTCTTATGTTTATATATAATTACATATAATGTCCAGGTGTTTTCTTTCTTAGCAAGTGGAATTTTGAAAATTAAGTCTATTCAAATCTACCCAGAAGAAAAAATATAGTGACTTAATAAATATGACGTTGATGGAGGATAGATCTGAGGCTGATATAGAAACAGATTCAAAATATGATAGAGAGTGGGCCGGCCCGGTGGCGCACTGCTACAGTGTGCTGCTTGGGAGCGCGGCGGCACTCCTGCCGAGGGTTCGGATCCCACATACAGACCAGTTCCCGCTGACTGGCTGAGCGAGGTGTGGGTGCGACACCGAGGGTTGCGATCCCGTTGCCGGACACGAAAAAAGACAAAAAGGAAAAAAAAAATAAATAAAGAATTGATTATTTGAAAAAAAAAATATGATAGAGACATCAGTGGAGCAAGAGAGACAATGATGAAATGCTTGTTGGAAAATTGGCTAATAATTCAGGGAAAATGCATATATATTCACCTCAAATATATGAAAGTGAAGTTCCAAATGAATTTATCTATTAATACATCTCTACAATTTAAAATGGCTCTATCTTTTTACTATTTCTTATTGGTTTTCTTTGTGACCCAAAAGAGAAAGACTGGGATAAAGAATGAACATAAACACACAGCAAAAACAAATATGCAATATGTTGATGGAGAATCAATTTTAAGTTGGGAAAAAGGTTAAATTATAGGAAGAAAGTATTTCTTCGATTTCAGTAATTTAACCAATTTTAAAATAATGTCTATTTTTTGCTGTTATCAGTGTGATTAATGACTTTCATATGTTTATTTGCTCAAAGTCTTAAGTTTAACATACACATGAATGCAAGCAATAAGTCCTTTGGCAATGGCAAAGACGTGAGTTGGAAATGAGAGATTTTTCTTTTCCTCAGTTTAGAAATAATTGAAATCGGGATATTAAGTAAATAAGTAAAGCAACAGCATATGCAGAGCAAAAAATTAGTAATTTACTACATAACAACTTTTTAAAAACTTTGTTAAAAACATATATACACAATATATATATACACACACGTGTGTGTATGTGTATGTCTGTGTGTGTTTATATACACACATGCAGAGAGAGAACATGCTTTTGTAGTAATTCATTTTTATGACTCTCTCCTATATTAGATTGTTATCTTCACAGGATGGGGTTCCTGTCTTTTCACCATTTTATCACTGACATCTAACATATCGTCTGGCACCGCATGAGCATCAGCTGTTTGCTGAATACAAAAATGAGTGGATGGATAACTAAAGAAATAAACCTCCAATGCACCTTTGGATGAATACTTTTGATAATTATGGGGATAAGATTTGATGCTATATTCCAAGAAGAACAATAGAAAATATATTAGAATGGTACTCCACCATATGCCATCATTGGGTTGATTGATGGTTGATTTTCAAAATAATTTCCCCTCATTTTCTTTTCCTACAACATAAAATAACAATAAATACATCATTCAAGTCTCTTTTTTACTAGAAGCTTTATTGTACGATTTAAGAAATGGATCACATTTTACTGTTTAATCACATGACCTTTTTTAAAAATAATTTTATTTTATTTTATCAATATACAATGTGGTTGATTATTGTGGCCTATTACTGAAACCTCCCTCCCCCCCTCCGTCTCCCCGCCTCTCTCCCAACAGTCTCATATCTGTTCGCTTGTCGTATCAATTTCAAGGAATTTTAATTGTTATGTCTTCTTCCCTCCCCCACGTTTTTTTTTTTTTGTGAATTTATTTATTTATTTTTAGCTCCCACAAATAAGTGTGAACATGTGATATTTCTCTTTCTGTGCCTGACTTGTTTCGCTTAATATAATTCTGTCTAGGTCCATCCATGTTGTTGCAAATGGCAGTATTTCATTCTTTTTTATAGGAGAGTAGTATTCCATTGTGTAGATATACCACAGTTTCCTGATCCACTCATCTGATGATGGACATTTGGTTTTGTTCCAACTCTTAGCTATTGTAAAGAGTGCTGCAATGAACATTGGAGAACAGGTATACCTTTGACTTGATGCTTTCCATTCCTCTGGGTATATTCCCAGCAGGGGGATAGCTGGGTCATATGGTAGATCTATCTGCAATTGTTTGAGGAACCTCCATACTATTTTCCATAGAGGTTGCACCATTTTGCAGTCCCACCAACAATGTATGAGAGTTCATTTTTCTCTGCAACCTCACCAGCATTTATCATTCACAGTCTTTTGGATATTAGCCATCCTAACTGGGATGAGATGGTATCTCAAAGTGGTTTTGATTTGCATTTCCCAAATGCTGAGTGATGTTGAGCATTTTTTCATGTGTCTGTTGGCCATTCATATATCATCCTTTGAGAAATGCCTATTTAGCTCTTTTACCCATTTTTTAATTAGGTTACTTGTTTTTTTTGTTTGTTTAAAGTTGTTTCAGTTCCTCGTATATTCTGGATATTAATCCTTTGTCAGATGTATATTTTGCAAATATTTTCTCTCACTCTGTTGGTTGTCTTTTAACTCTGTTAATTGTTTCTTTTGCTGTGCAGAAGCTTGTTACCTTGATATAACCCCATTTGTTTATTTTTCCTTTGGTTGCCCATGCTTTTGGGGTAGTATTCATGAAGTCTGTGCCCAGTCCTACTTCCAGAAGTGTTTCTCCTATGTTTTCTTTAAGAAGTTTTATTGTTTCAGGGTGTATTTTTAATTCTTTAATTCATTTTGAGTTGAGCAATTCTAAGCAAAAAATATAAAGCTGGAGACATAACACTACCTGACTTTAAACTATACTACAAAGCTATAATAACCAAAACAGCATGGTACTGGCATATAAACAGACACACTGATTAATGGAATAAAATAGAGAATAGAGAAATCAACCCACACACCTACAGCCATCTGATCTTTGACAAAGGCACCAAGTCTATACATTGGGGGAATAGACTGCCTCTTCAGCAAATGGTGCTGGGAAAACTGGATATCCATATGCAGGAGAATGAAACTAGACCCATACTTCTCACCATATACTAAAATCAACTCAAAATGGATTGAAGAATTAAATACACATGACCTTTTTTGATGGTATCTGTTAAAAATCTTTCAGGGGGTTGGCATACCTAATGAGTGGTTCTCTAAACTGCAGAGGCAGATTAACAGGAAAAATTATTAAAGTGAATGAAGTTTGTAAATTAAGACAGGCTTTTATCAATACCCGTGCCTCTTATATTGCTAAGTGTCAGACAGACTCCCTCTACTTGAATATTTAATTTAACTAATCATCCCTTTGATTTCAAAACAGCAAGACATCACCGAGAGTCAAAAACTAAGCATAAAAAGGACTTCTCTTCTTTAGTCATCATAAAGATAAGAAATTCATTAATTAGGTGTGAATTTCCCATCCCCTTTAATGCAGAGTTACATGAATCTCTGAGTGTAAAGATCTGTCGTTGCTTTGGAAAGGATGTTGAAAGATCTGTAAACTGTTCATTGTTTTGTAAAGTTAATTTTAGATTATCTGACATGTAGTTCTATTTTCTCTCTGTAGCTACACAGAGGAAGACACACTTGATCAAACATCTGAGTCTCGGTCAAGAGAACAAGGCATCAGTCATATTTATTAACATTAGTTCCCTAAAAGCATGAAACTATGAATGTGTAACTCATTTAAATCCTGTCTTCAAACATTTACTCTGTTTCTCTTCAGCCTATATTCTTTAAACTATCTGTAAATTATGTATCAGCTGTATGCTATATATCTGTTGGAACATCTTGCCTGATTTTCTGGATGCCATTCCACTAAATATTCCCCCTTATTCTACTGTTTTAATTAAAAGCTTCAGAGACAAAGTTTTTCTTGTGAATTCATTATGAAAACTCAATGACCCAGACCCAAAGAATATTAATTATTTGGGGGCTAGTTATAAACATGCTATACATACACACACACACACACACACACACACACATGCACACACACATATATATATATAAATATACACACACAGAGACATGTGTGTGAGTGTGTGTGTATGTATATTTCTTTTTCTTTGCTAAATAGTCATCATCATAATTTGTTGAGTCATCTAGTTTTCAGAAGGTGCTAGATCTAGAATACCAAAAAACGGTGTGTAAAATCTAAGTGTGTCCTTGTGCTCAACTGGTTTATAAGCTATTTTAATGTAGGTGTCATTTTTATTTGGTCATTAGGGTTGTATTATATTTAATGTCATTTCGTGTTATATTATACTGGGACTGTTCGTATATTAGAATACTGTACTTCTAGTTAACCAACCTTAGATATTCTAAGGAGATTTCTGCAAAATTTTTTAAATTATTTTTTCTTTCCAATTAAAGAATTTTGTGTAGAAATAGTTATAGTTGGTGCATATATAATAATGATATTATAATAAAATTTTTGAAAGTCAAAATAATACAATTATGTAATAAAAGAAAATTTGAAACCTAACATCTTAGAAATGATCACTTTCCCTTCATGCTTAATTCATTTCAAATTCTTTTGTCATATCCATCAGAGATAAGTGATTTTTTTCTCATATTCCTTCTTTTTATCTTTCTTTTCTCTTTCCCTGTGTCAGGTGATTTAAGCTCCTTGTAGTAAGGTGCAACCTCAATAAATAAAAAATATAAATAAAGGTGGAGTAGAGGTATCCAGAAGTATAGACCCAGGGCTTCTGAAAACTATTGAGATTCTATAAAATATCAAGAATTTTGTGTATATGTACTGTGGATTGAATATTGTATCAGTCTGTTTCTTACAACAAAATACTTGAAACTGGGTAATTTGTAAGAAAACAGAATTTGTTGCTTAAGGTTTCCGAGGCTGGGAAGTCCAAATCCAGGGAACACATCTGGTGAGAGCCTTGGTGGTGGCCACAGTGATGGCAGAGTATCACATTGCAAAAATGATGTATCAGAGAGAGAGGATGGAACTGAGATAGAGACAGATTATCCTCTCTCTTAAGCCCTCAGAACCATGCCCCTGACAGTCATTTTTGATCCATGACCTATAGCATCATCTTACATTCTAATCACCTCTTCAAGGCACCACCTTCCAATTACCATAATAGGATTTCTGAACCTCAACAGTTACAATGGGGATTGAGCCTCAGTGAGGTTGGGGGCTTCCAATCTACAGCAAATGTTCCCCCAGAATTCAATGAAGCTTGATCTCCATTGTAGCAGTGTTAAGAGGATGGGAAATCTGACTATGGCAGTGTGACAGGTGGTGCTTTTAAGAGGTGATAGAATTGTGATGACTGTGGCTTCATGCATGGATTAAACCACTTATGGAGGGATGGATTAATGGTTTAGTGGGTTGTCACTGGAAGGGCTTTATAAGGACAGCAAGTGAGCATGTTAACTGTCTTGAACTCTAGCCATTCTCACCATGTGATACCCCGGTTGCCATAGAACTCTGTAGAGTTCCCACCAAGAAGGCTCCCACCAGATGTGTTCTCTGGACTTTGAGCTTCCAAGCCTCCAAAACTTTAAGAAATATATTTCATCTCTTTATTAATTACCTAGTTTCAAGTATTCTGTTATAAGCAACAGAAAATAGACTAATATGGAACTAAAAATTAGGGGCCGAGCCCGTGGCACACTCGTGTGGCCGGTCTCAAAAAAGGACAAAAAAAAAAAAAAAAAACCCTAAAAATTAGTACCAAGAAGTGGGGTGTTGGTAATAATATCTGAAAATATGGAAGCAGCTTGGGAACTGGATGATGGGCAGAGGCTAGAAGAATTTGAAGGACAGACTAGAGAAAGCCTAGATTCTGGTGAGGGATTAGAAGACAAAAAGACCAGAGAACATTTAGAACATCTTAGAGATTTGTTAAGTGGTGGAGACCAGAATGCTGATAGAAACATGGACAGTCAAGGCCATTCTAAGGGGGTCTCACATGTAAATGAAGAAGAGCTTATTGGAATCTGAAGCAAAAGTCACCTTTGTTATGAACTGGCAAAGAATCTGGGTAAATTGTGTCCATGCCGGCGTGTTTTATGGAATGTCGAACTTCAAAGTTATGAACCAAGATATTTGGCAGAAGAAATTTCTAAGCAGCAAAGCATTCAGACAGATGTGTGGATACTTCTAATAGCCTACACTGAATTATGGTAGCAAAAACAAGATGTAAAGGTGGAATTTATAATTAAAAGGGAAGCAGGGTTAAATAAAAATGGAAAATTCTCTGCCTCACCATGTAAAGAATGAAAAAGTTTGTTCAGGAGAAGAAACAGTGTAGCCCAGTGTTTACCTGCTGAGATCAGTACACTAAGAAGGGTTCATCAAGAGAATGGAAGAAAGACCTTGAAAGGAATTTGAAGATCTTCGATGCTGCTCCTCCCATCACTGACCCATAGGTCTAGGAAGACAGAATTGTTTTGGGGAACAGGCCCAAGGCACCGTCCATGGGCTTGCTGCCCAGGGCCACCCTGGGATGCTGCTCTCCACATCCCAGATGTTCTGGCTGCTCTGGCTGCCCCAGCTGTAGCTAAAATAGCTTCAGGTATGGTTGGACCTACCACTTCAAAATATACAAGCTGGAAACCTTGGTGGTGTCCACATGGCGTTAAGTCTGCAGGCTAGCAGAATGCCAGAGCTATGGAGGCAAGTCAGCCTCCACCCAGATATCACAGGATGTATGGCTTGGCAAGATATTTGTTGCAGGGCAGAGTCACCACATAGAGCCTCCACTAGAGCAATGAAAAGTGAAAATGTAGGGTTGGAGTTGCAGCAAAGGACTCCCATCAAGGCCTTGCCTGGTGGAGCCATGAAAGTGGGACCACCACAGAGACCCCAGAATTGTAGAGCTACCAACATGCAGTGCCAGCCTTCGAGGGCTGAAGCGTGGCCTGAGCCCAGCAAAGCCACAGGAGCAGGGCTACCTGAGGACTTGGAGACCCAACCTCCATACCAGTGTGCAGAGGATGCCAGATATGGAGTGAAGGAAGATTATTTTCCACCTTTAATATTTAACGCCTGCCCTGCTGTGTTTCAGACATGCTTAGGACCTGTCCCCCCCCCCTTTTTTTTGGCTCGTTTCCCCTTTTGCAAAAGGAATGTCTCTCTTATGCCTGTCCCACCATTGTTATCCTGGAAGTAGAAAACTTATTTTGATTTCACAGATGGGACTTAGAATTTTGGACTTTTGAGTTGAAACAAGTTAAGACTTTGGGGATGAAATGAATGTATTTGTATGTGATAAGGACATGAGTTTTGGGAGGCCAGAGCAGAATGCTGTGGATTGAATGTCCCCCCAACACTCTTTGAAGCTTGATCCCCATTTGAGCAGTGTCAAGAGGGTGAGAAATCAGACTACGACTTTGTTGAAAGTTGGGGCCTTTAAGAGCTAATTAGATCATGATGGCTATGCCCTCACGAATGAACTAATCCATTTGTGGAGCAATAGGCCATGTGATTTCCTGCATCTCCAAGGGACCTCATAGGGAGTTCCCACCCAGAAGGCCCTCACCAGACGTGCCACCTGGACCAAGGACTTCCCAGCCTCTCAAACTGCAAGAAATAGATTTTGTTTTCTTTACTAATTACCCAGTGTCAGGTATTATATTATAAGCAACAGAAAATGGACTAATACAATATGCAAGCAAGGAATTATGGATTTAATGGAGTAGGACGCTTTATAATAATGGTGTCTCTGAGGATAGCTAAATAAATTGATTGTTAATCCTGCTAGTATTGCCTCTGAGAAACACATCAGTAGATTAATACACTTCTATTTTGTTGAGATAAACACTATCACATACATTATCAGAGTTCCAAAGGTTGTCTGTGTTTTTATTTTTCCATTTTCATTGGTCAGATGCTTCTGTGATAAGTGGTTATTTTTCTTCTTATTATTTTGTGTTTAATTATTTCCTTATTGCAAATCTCTTTCCTTTCAGACAGAAAAAGGGCTATCAAAAGTATGGCAAGAAAGTGATCGGAACCCTGGTAATGATTGGCAAAAGGCTGTCATCCTTCTGGGAAAGTTAAGAAATTTTGAAGTCATATTTCAAGGTATCAGAACAAGGGATCTGGGAGGAGGAGCTTCAGTTGATGATATTGAATTTAACAACTGCTCCACTGGTAAGCTTCTGGAAAGTACTTCCATTTGGAAGCCACTTTATATTTGTTACACGTTTATTAAATGCTCTACCGTTATGGATTTTGTGCACAGACACAAATTAATTGAAAGGTATAATTTCATGTTTGTCAACTTACAACTGCACGTTAAGAGACAATACCTGTCTTAGTTCTTTTGGGATGCTATAACAACATTCCTTAGATGTGAGTAGCTTATAAATCACAGAAATTTATGTCTCACAGTTCTGGAGGCTGGGAAGTCCAAGATCAAGGTGTTGGCAGTTTGACTGTCAGATAAGGGCCCATTTTCTGATTCGTAAATGGCAACTTCTTGCTGGGTCCTCACTTGGTGGATGGAGTGAGGGATTTATCTTGGGCCTATTTTATAAAGGCACTAATGTCATTCATGAAGGCTCAGTCCCTGTCCCCCCCACCATGACCTAATCTTATCTGAAAAGGCCCCACCTCCCAATACTATCGCCTTGGGGATTAGGATTTTAATATTTAAATTTGGGGTAGTGGAGAAACTGTTCAGACCATTGCAATAGCTTCTCCATCCATCAATTGCACAAGTAACTCCCCTCTTCTTTCTATACCATCCCTTTTCTAACATGTAGCAGTGTTCTCCTCTGAACTTATTTTTTAATGCAATATTAAATGTAAGGCTAATATTTCCATGGATCTATTAACTTAAATTAATTAACAGTGAACCAATAAAAAGGGGTTGAAAAGCTAGCAGTCAGGGCAAATGTGAGAAATAAATTCAACCAGTTAAAATTCAAGCAGAACTTGAGGTAAGAGCTATTCTCGGGAGATTTAAAAATGCTACTTTAGCATGTGAATAATAACTTGAGCAAATGTGCTTTTATCATGCTTCTAAATGTGTATATACCTACACTTAGATTTTCTTTACAAAATTACCCAGAAAATGAAAATGTGGAAAGTAATTATAATTACATTTATACAATTTCACTGTTCACAAAGTTTTTTCAGAGGAATTATTCCATTTGATTTACAAAATAGTCCTGTGTGATATACACTGCCAACGAAAGATATGCTTTCTATGGTTTTCTACACCAATTCACTTGGCAGCAAGCCTCTGCGACTGCAGAGCTAAACCTGAATGCTATTTAATTTTATTGTTTCTCTCATATTAAAATATCATTTCAATGAGGCAGTTCAAAAATGTGACTTTGGTTTTTGGTGATGTTACAGCATCTGTTATGTTTATGAGCAGTGCTACTTCAAAGGGTTCTGCTTAGAAATAAATCTTTTAAATTTTGATATCCACTCCCTGTGTTTCCAGAAAAGGTGGCTGCCAATCAGCTACCTTCTATATGTTCCATAAAATCGACATTCATGTGTCCCCTATAATCTAAAGAGCACACAGCTCTGGGTACTTAACGTCATGTAGGGGACAGGATTTGGGCTTGAAGATGTTTAGAGAGGGTGCCTCAGTAAAAGAAAATGGAATTCTGCACATACAATCATGAAAATTGGAATTTTGGACATGAGAATGTGCTTCTTAAACTCTTTCTTAGTAACTTTCCTAGTAATATGTTGAATTTTTGTTATGGTTAGAAACTCTACCTAGAAATGATTTTGGCAACTTGAAAAGGAAAAAATTCTTCAAAATTTTTTCTAAGATTTCAGAAAGAAAGAAGCTTTTATTAAACAAGAGAAATGCCTTTCCTCTCAAGGGAACTGGAATGTTTCCTAGATGGGTTGATTCAGGACAGAAGAAAACTAGGAGTTATTATCCCAGCTTTGCTCGGTTTCATGTAGATGTTCTTAACTTTCTTGTCTTAAAGTCCTGTGAGAGTTTACATGATTATAATTAATTTTGTTCCACTCAGTCCAACACTCTGCTTACTACTGAGTGATACCTTATATCTTATATTTAATGATAAACTACTTTTAAGTCTATATTTCTTTCTATGACATCATATAAAGAGGCATCATGTTGTTAATTGTACTTGAATATGGTCAATTGCATATTGAATTCATTTTAGAAAAAATTAGCAATTGGTTTTTTAGAGCCCAGCCTGCTGCAAATAATGAGGATTTTCAAATTATTTTTTAGGTAAGATAGAAAATACACACACACAAAAAAAATGATGAGAAAGTTTGAAAGACTATAAATGGAACTTAAAACCAATGATTGTTTATTCCCCTTAGTTTTAAATTCTATGCCCCAAAATATCAGTACTGTGTACCATGAGGAGGAGCTTAGAGTGTGATTTACGCTAAGTCACTGTCTAGTATTGCTACTTTAGAAGCAGAGAATGGCATTTGACAGAATACCTGAAAGTCACAGAGGCGCTTTAGCATAGAGGTTAAAAACAGAGCCTGGAGTCAAACTACGTGGATGTGGAATCTAGCTCTGGCACTTAGCTTGGGTAACTTTCATCATTCCACTTTGCCTCCCCTTCCTCATCAAGACTGAGATGATAAAAATAGTACTTCCATCCTACATTTTTGTGAATATTAAATATGCTAATATATGTGAAGTTCTTAGGGTAGTCTTGGCACGTAAAAATTACTGTAAGCATTACATTTCATAGGTACAATTTTCATCAGTATTATTAACATGCTCCATTCTCAAATAGTGCATCATTGCCCTGTATTAGGAAACCAACTTTAAATCAAATGCAAACAGGTCACCACAGAATTTATCACAGAATTGTTGCTGTTCTCCATTTGAGATGAAGAATTTAAAAAATAACTTTTTATTTCTGACACGTTCCACGAATTACAAAACAAACAAACCCGTTATATTGTATCCCATTTATGTGAAATATCCAGAATAGGCATATGTATAGAGACAGGAAGTAGATTATTAGTGGTTACTTAGCAAAAATGTTTTTTTAGGGCCGAGGAAACGGGGAGTGGGCAGTGACTGCTAATTGACATGGAGTTTCTTTGTGTGGTGATGAAAATATTCTAAAATTATGGTGATTGTTGCACGACTTCAAAAATGTATTAAAACCATTAAATGTTAACCTTGATATGGCTGAACTTCATGGTATGTAAATTATAAATTATAAATCAATAAAGTTTTTTTTTTTAAAAAGAAAGGAATAAGAGAGCATACTGGAAAGAGGTGGTTGCAGTGGCGGAATTGCTTTTGGATTTTCCCAAGTTCTCACATCAAAACAATCAGCCAACTAGTTAGTAAGGTCAGCTAGCCATGGAAAATATGTACAACAAAATTAAGTAAAAATACATCCCTGCAAAGCCCAAAAACAAACTAATGGGGGCAAACCACAAACGGCGACAAGACCTGTGGGTTATTTATGTGTGTAAGAGAGAAGGAAGGAGACTCACTAGAAAGCCAGCAGATATTTACTGGAAAATGCAGCCAGGTGGTTTAGGAATGGGCACTAACACTGGGATAGGTTTTATCCACTTTGAGAAAGAATGGATTCAAAGGATCTGTGGTAAGTTCTGTGGGGCTGGAACAATCTAGACCCTGTGAGCTCTCACAATTAATCCAGCAGGATTTTCTTCCAGGGCAGGAGTCTGCAGTCAAAAACAAAACAAAATAAATGAAAGAACAAATAAACACTGCTGGAGGAGGAATCAAGTGGAATAGACTAGGGACGGGTGAAGGAAAGAAAAACTCCACATCAAAGTGATGGAGGTAACTGAAGCCAGGAAATCCTAAAAAACAAGTTATCCTTTTTTATATAGATAGATAGATGAGAGAGAGAGATTATATATAGACTTGCATACTCTTTTTGGAGTTTTGACCCTAATCATATAACTCTGGTCATGTCACTTTAGAGCCTCAGTTTCTTCATTCACAAAACAACATAATCACAGTAGATAATCTCTGCGATTTCTCTGCAATTATCTGACTAATCTGGAGTGTATGCTTATGTTTTCTTAAATTTCATAATCATTGAGAACAAAGTTTAAAGTTGATCACTAGTGGAAATGAGAGAAGGTAGAGTATACATACGACATATATACAGTATATATTATATATACCATAATATATATATTTAGCTACTTTACTGGCTAATAAGGAAGCTATTTGAGCATCATATTTATTTTTTACTTTCCACTCAAAAATTTACAATTAAATTTATTATATAATATTTACTAAAAGGCCAACATTAAGCTAGATATATTCTTTTTTTATTTCTTTACATTCTGAATACATTATGGTACTATCCTCAACTTGCTATCGAATTTATTGTATTTTTCTAAGAAGCAATATACAACAAAAGAACGGGCATATTCTGTGCTCTGTCCAAGGACACACTAAGAAGCATTTCTCCTTTTTGGATAAGCTTATTCATAGAAAAATAAATGACAGATTATAGACTTGATATTTTAAACCATTAGGTTTAAAATGGTTTTTACACAAATTATATAATGTGCAACAACCATTCCACAGAACAGAGAAGTAGAAAGAGAATACATGGAGAAAGAAAAGGTATATTCCATCATTGTAATTTTAAAAGTTCTAAGTTTAAATGGCTATTCAATTTTCAATTAGAATATTATTTACCTAAGTACAATCATTCACCTGATACTTATTGAGTTTACTATTTTTTTTTTCCTCTTTGTCTTTTTTCGTGTCCGGCAACGGATTGCAACCCTCAGTGCTGCGCCCGTACCGGACTGGGACCGGCAACGGAATCGCAACCCTCGGTGTTGCGACCGCACCTCACTCAGCCAGTGAGCGGCCGGTCTGTATGTGGGATCCGAACCCTCGGCGGGAGCACCGCCACACTCCGAAGCGGCACACTGTAGCAGTGCGCCACCAGGCCTGCCCTTGAGTTTACTATTAATAGTAAGTAGCATTTATGTCAGTGGTTAGGAGCCCAGATCTGCAACAAGACCACTGGGTAATAATCCTACCTTACCCACTGCCACCTGCTTGGTGGTATTAGGCAAGTTACACAGTCTTCCTTTGCTTCCTTCTTCTTTCGAATGGTAATAATAATGTCTCCATCTCATAGAGTTCTTATGAGGATTAAATTATTAATTAAAGTGCTTTGAAGAATGCATGTGAGATAGTAAGCACCTGGATATTTGTTGGCTAAAAAGTATAAAGAGGCTTTTCGTTTTTTTAGCACACCACTTTTTATACCAGCATTTAGGATTCCATTTTTTTTTCTGTTCCTTCTTTTTCACATGCTCAGCAAACATTTGTCGATTATCAAGGCTGCAGGAAGCTCTGTGCGATGTCTGTGCACATCTCCTGAGAGCAGGGGTGAAATGTGTGCATCCCAGTGTTCAGTTTATGGAGTTTTTCATTTACCTTTCAGTATCCCTTTTGTGACTCCTGGCCTTTCCCTCCCCACACCCCTCCCCCCACACACACCCATGTCTTCTGTTCCTGGAATCTCTCTGTGGACTGCCTCCAAGACACTGGTAAACCTGGGACATCTGGGTGGGACCCAATAACAGTATAAAATGTTGCCTTTTCTACTGAAAATCCAGAAAATTCAATTGAATGATGACCAGTTTTCAGTTTATGGAAAAGGAAGAAATAATTTAGGGAACAGAAAATGTTTCCAGAATCTCCTAAATTGACAGTCGCTACTCAGTCTCTTTCTAAATTCATGCATAGCAAAACACATCATGCCCTGAAAATAATCCTAAATGTAAAAAGAACGAAGTATCTTCCAAATGAAATAAGAGAAGCCAGCATCATTATACTTTTAGATGTCTAGTACCTTGTCTTCACACTTAACCTGAAAAGACATTCTTTTTTTATTATAGCCACTTTCGCACCTCTCATTTTTTCCTCTTAAAAACTGTATGAACACCTCCTAAGTGCCCTTTAAACAGTAATTGATCTGGAGTGAAAAAATAGTGGCGTGATGATAATGACTTCAGTGCAGCATCATTCTGGATTCAAATTGAACTTGGGAGATCACAAAACAGCGATTGCTCCATATAAAGTTCACGAATAAATATATCTATAAACAGAATCCTGTAGAGTTTGACTTCGAAACTTACCTTCCTCCCTTAGTTTAGATAAAAAGCTGTATTTCTGCTCAGCCTCCAAGCATTCCAAGTGCTGCATTCAGATCGTTCACAATTTTCTTTTAAATTAAATTTTGTCAGAAAGGAGAAAGAAAGATGGTAGAGTAGAAAAATAATAATAATTAAACATCTTATCCTAATGAAATAACTTAAAA
>NW_007728613.1:190184-192307 GCF_000696425.1 Galeopterus variegatus | reverse complement strand
AAAATGACTTTTATTTATAATAGTGGCTAGATAACGTGCAGCACTGTATAATGTAATGGTGGATAAATGTCGAGTAGATATGTGGATAGAAGGCTGGATGGATGGTGGATGGACAGATGAAAAGAGAGGTGGACTAATAGAGACCATGCATTCAAATCTTGTTATAAATGTGAAAAATTCAGAGCACAGCAAGTTCCTGTCTTCATGGAGTTACATTCTGGTGGCAGATGCAGATAATAAAGTAATATGTAATATTGTATCATGTAATAGTGATAGATGTTCTGAACGATACAGGGAGATAGGAATGAAGAATTATTACCCTGATAAGAGTTGTCAGAACAGTGTCTTTGAGTGTTACAGTTAAGCAAAAGCCTAAGTGAAATGAGGAGGAAGAGCCATCCAGGTCTAGAGACCAGCAGGGCAGATTTGCTACGAGTGGAGCACATCGCTGGAGCAGGAGGGAATAAGGAGGGAGAGACAGCCATGGTCCTCATCACACACAGCCTTGTCATCAGAAACGCCTGCTCTGTGTTGGGGACTTTCCCACAGCACAGGGGTAAAGCAAGCAGACGCTGGATTCAAACTTCATGGGCTTAATTCCTGGCTCTACCACTTACTTTCTTGTGGCCTTGAATAAGTGCTTATCATCTCTGTGCCTCAGTTTCTGTATGGTGATAAAAGCATCCCACTTTAGGGTGATTGTAAAGATTTAACAAGTTAATGTATGCCAAGTGCTTTGAACAGTAACTCTTCATGGTAACTGTTCAATAAATGTTAAATATGATCACCATCGTCATCATCATCACCATCATGATTCATAAAATCCTCATAACAACTCTAGAAAATTGAGGCAACTAAATAATGCCATCTGGGTTGATTTTCTGACTGAATAGTACAGAGTTAGCCATATTTAGACACAACATCCTAGAATACTACTGAAATCATGATGAATGCCTTAGGGGTAAAAGCAGTCACACAGTACCTAACATATTTGCAAAGCAGGTTCACTGCACACTGGTCACCAACGTTTCTGAGTCTGNGTACCTAACATATTTGCAAAGCAGGTTCACTGCACACTGGTCACCAACGTTTCTGAGTCTGGTGAGACAGAACACCCCCCCACACACCACAAGTTACATGAAGCAAATGTATGACTTACAGATAGGCAGCAAGGGACAACAGAAGCCCAGGATACATTGTGAGCTGGTGCTTCAAGGGTCAGCAAAGCTGTCCAGGGTAGATGGAGTCTCATCCATGCATGTCCTGGTGGCACCACAGCTGAGGGACCTGGGAAAGCGACCCATTTGGGTTTTATACCCTAGGGGAACAGGACCAGCTGGGCTAACACTTTGAAGGACATCCTGTTTCTAGTGGGAACTGGAACAGAGCCCAAGCTGTTCCAGTTGGTCCCCTTTTATCTCAGGACGTTGCATTCCCAACACATTCTACCGTTATTCTTAAGAACTGCAAGTGAGAAAGTGGGGAGAACTGGGTCAGCCCAAGACCACCACTGGGATAACTGATCTGCAATACCTATTTGTCAATGATTTCACGTGCTCTTGAAAGAAAACAGGTGATATCAGATGTAGCATTAACATTCCTAACAGTGACAAGTTTTTGTAATATTAAAGTATTTAAAAATATTGTAAATCCTGTTTTAAAAAAATGTATATTCAACCAATCTTCATTGTTATAGACTTGTTTTAGTTTTGATTCAGAAAACTTTTTTAGTAAGAAGGGGAAGGAAAATAATCCTTACCTACAAATATAAGATGTGAACCAAATCCAGGCCACAGCAGTTTCTCTCTTTACCTGATTGTGTATGACTATTTTTATTCTAGGTTTCCTTAAACATTGCAATGCATTTTTTGTACTTAGAGCAAAAATTATGTGCCAACAATTGATAGAACTTGTTAAATATATATATTTTTTCAAACAGCCAACAATAGGTATTTTTTCAAGAGTTAATTTTCGGACACAAAACTATGCTAGCAGGAAAACAAAGCTGCAAAGAGGAGATTGCTTCTTTGCATCATCTAACATAATAGACCCCTGCCTTCATTCATTCCACGTTCATGAATCCCCCGAAATATGCAAGGTGATAAGGGTTTATACAAGGACAA
>NW_007728613.1:186920-188054 GCF_000696425.1 Galeopterus variegatus | reverse complement strand
ACAATCTAGCCCATCCTAACACACAATGCAGTTTCCTATATTATATGGAGGGAGATTATTTACAGTTAGAGTGATTACAGAGTCATATTGTGTATATGTAGAGTTGTGTTTGACATTGGGTTATCCAGCGTTGTAATCTTGGAAGCAAATACATTCGTTGTCTTTAAGGTTGCATCTCGAAGATTGTGGTTGCTTAATTAATGAACTAAAAGAAACCACAACTGAGCTATCAATCCTTTGCAGGTTTATTCAACCTGAAGGTGTAAGAGAGAAGTGTNTCATTCCACGTTCATGAATCCCCCGAAATATGCAAGGTGATAAGGGTTTATACAAGGACAAGTCGGAGAATAACATTTGAAATAAATTTTGAAGGACCAGCAAGATTTGAATGTAGAGATGCAAGGGAACTTATAGTGTGAGTCTGAACGGCAGGACATGACGAGGCAAGAAGAGAAAACAAAGCATTCCAGTTCGGCCTCATATTCCAGGTGTTAACAATTGTTTTCTATTCTGCATGCAGACAGAAATGAAAGTAAGGTACTGACTGATTGATCATGCCATCAGAGTACACATTTGCAAGCATGCTTCAGTTTGCCCACCAATATATGTCACCAGTGTGCACAAAACAGTCCTGTTGGGTATATACTATTTTGTGTACATTGTAGGAAATAATCATTCTTGAAATTTTCCTTCATCTCCTCATATCCTTACTACAAAACACATCTCTGGCAAGTAAGTTCCTTGTAAAGCACTTAGAACAGTACCTGGCACATAATAAGTACTACACTAGTGTTAAATAAACTAAATAAATAAGTGAAGCCTTGATTCTACCTTTTGCTTAGAGAAGAGTAGCAGCTACAAGGCCTAATGACCAACAAAAAAAACGAAACCATTTCCACCAGGAAATGTCCTTGTAGAGAGGTTTTTGATAATGAATTCAATTTCTTACATAAATATTCAGATTATTTCTTCTTGTGTTAACTTTGTTAAACTGTGTCTATCAAGAAATTTCTCTCTTTCTTTTGTGGGTTTTTGGAGGGGAATTTACTGGCATAAACTGACATTCCCTATACTTTATACCTGTTTAGATCTGTAGTGATTAAATATACTCTTTATGTCAGAGCCAATTCATAT
>NW_007728613.1:183587-185721 GCF_000696425.1 Galeopterus variegatus | reverse complement strand
AAGGTAACTTAATTTTATTGATTTAACAATTTTAATTTTTCATCAAAAGGAAAGAATGGTGGTATCATTTTCATTGATTTATAAACAAATACTACATTTTTAAAAACTTATTACCATATATGGTGGAGATATGTACTGTTTTCAAAATATCCATTTTCTCCCCATGTCTCCCTTTCAGTTAGATGGTCTATGTGCATAGATCTGGCCAACATGTTGTGAGGAAGTAGCATGTATCACATCCAGGTTGAAGCATTTAAAATCTGGATGCAATCCTCATTGTTACACACTAGTTTCATTTTGGATTCAAAAATAAATATCTCCAGGTCTCCCCTTGTGTGTCAGAAGGGTCCTCATTTTTCAGGTGGTACATCTACATCTGCCTGTTCCTCCTGAATTTGTAGAAAAGAGCCCCTCAGCCAACTTGTTTTGGATACGTATAGTTGAATGACCAAAAAAAAAAAAATAGTGTTTTTCTGAGTTTTTGGATTATTTTGTATTTATGTTTTTTATTTTACACTTGAAACATAATTGATTATGCATATTTATGGAATACAGAGTTGACTATCAGTATTTGTATACAAAAGGTGATGATCAAATCAGTATTATTAGCATGTTCATCACTGCAAATCATAGTCATTCTTTGTGTCCTTTACCCAATTTCTCCCTAAACCCCCTCTCCCTCTCCCTTTCCCACCTGTAGTGACCAGAGATCTGTTCTTTCCTTCTGAAATTTCAGTGTATTATTGTGGTTGGTTGGTTGTTTCTCTTTCTTTCTTTCTTTCAATTATTTTTTAAGTGTAAATACAATCTAGCCCATCCTAACACACAATGCAGTTTCCTATATTATATGGAGGGAGATTATTTNCACAACTGAGCTATCAATCCTTTGCAGGTTTATTCAACCTGAAGGTGTAAGAGAGAAGTGTACTCACCTCTTCAGATTTTAATAGTCTAGACGTGTTAAGAAAGAGCTTTAGCATTCCTGGTTCCAGCCTCATAAGGAAAGTACTCAGGGCAAATAAAGTTGATGCTAAACAAAATTCTGAACCAGGAGGTGGAAATAGTTCTTGTGGCCTCAACCCTCTACTTCCTGTCCTTGCCAGCTCCAGCCCTCACTTTCCCTTATTGCTGGAATCGATTTGAGACAGGCTTCAGAGGAGAGGCTTCACTGTCATGGTCAACCAACCACATTGCTCTTCATTAAGCCTTAGAGCCAAATTATTGGCTTCTTGCTATATCAGTGAGTAATTCTTATTCCTGGTTCCATGTCATTTTTTTTNAATTAAAAAAATCAAAGCCATGGGAGAATCTAATTACTGTAACATTGTATTCAAGTAAACCATTTGTTATATACCTAGAAAATATGAGAGAGTGCTTTCTCTCTCAATAAAATTCAGAAGATTAACATTTCAGTGTTAAGGTCTACATCTAAAGAGGTAACTCATCATATCATCATAATAAATTAATATTATAAATAATATAATTATACTTGATTATAATCCAAGTACAGTGATACAACTTGGCTCATTCATAATATTAAGAAAAAATAATTACTTGAGAAGACATTTTAGTAAGACTTAAATAGCCTTTGAAATATCCCTACGCTCAAATAAAGGCAACTATAAATTTGAATGCTAACATTATCCTCAGTTCATGTAATTTCTAATTAGAATTTGTTTCAGTTACAATGGACATTTCCCCATTTATTATCTGGGTCAGTAAGACCCTTGCAAAGAGTATTTGTGACAATATGGTGTTTCCATTTTTCCTGAACTATAATTTACTTATTATTTTCTACTCAAACTGAATATTAATGTTTATCAATAAGACTTTCATTTTACACTCACGATTTATATTTTTTTATTTTCCATTAGGCAATTGAAAGATATGTTCATCAGTCCTGAAACATTAGTGTGAATATATTCTGATGCATAAGATTTATAAGCTACAGGTGTACTTAAAATAAGTCGGTGTGGAACTCAAGAAAGTTGTATCTAGTGGGACCAAACATAAAGAAACAGGTTACGAAAAATTCTGCAGAAATTTATACAAGCACAAATATTGAACCAGGACTAGAAACAAATTTTCTTGTCTATTATATCTGATGGAACACACACACACACACACACACACA
>NW_007728613.1:178610-182463 GCF_000696425.1 Galeopterus variegatus | reverse complement strand
GAAACACAGCAAAAATCACTGGGAGAAGCACAAGCTGAGCAGTCCTGGATTCCTCCGTGACTTGCTGAGCTCAGCTCTGTGAGTGTGCTTTGTTTTTATCTCCTGTGCCACGGTGGCCCAAGATATTATTGTAGTGGGAAAAATTGTGTAGAAATCGACACAATTTCTGTGTTATTCTGACCCAATTCCACCATTGATCAGAAGCATACAAACTGCATAGTTTTACAGAGAAATATTCATTGGATAAGTAACAAGACAGTAGGAAGAAATGAGTGTATATTGAACAACTATTGGCTGCCAAGTTCATACAAGACCCAGCATATACAGGATCTCATTTTAGGAGAGAAGAAGGATGTTTCATATAGAATGGATTCTTGAAGGATTTGAGCCAATTGAATTACACAAATTATCTTGAAAGTTGCCTCAGAGGAATTGGGAAATAAAGAGTTTTAAATTCTTGATTAAAATATCAGGAAGGATATCTTACCACTAGCTTACTTTTTGGTCTTTTAGTCTTTATACATTCTCATGATAATTTCTGGGAAATATTTATTAATTAGGTCTACTGTAATTGCTAATAACATCAAATATGAAGAGTTGATTGAAGAATGCAAGGATTCTCATGAAACCCAAGATCAGGAATGCAGGCCAGCTTCAGGGAGGTACTTAAACCATAGGTTGAAAAGTGAGAGGGAATTTAAACTGTAGCCTTTTGGTGCTTCTTGTCTCTTTCACCTTTTTTCTGTTCATCTATTTCATTCCCCTCTGTCTGTGGAACTGGCTTTCCCTGCATCACCATAGTATGCAGAAGACATGACTGCACAGAGTTCAAGAGTCTGGGCACATTGTTGCAGACATCTTTAGTTATATTTCTAAATTCTTCCATTGACCCATCTTCGGTGAAATGGCCAATCTCAGATTAGTTAACTGTAGTCAAATGGCAGGGATATGTTCCATAATCATGCCTACTGGAACCACACCTTGGTGACCAAATCAATGAGAGGAGTCCTCAGGATAGGGGAGCTGGGAATACAAATTATATTAACCANACCAAATCAATGAGAGGAGTCCTCAGGATAGGGGAGCTGGGAATACAAATTATATTAACCACGTCTTTTTTTTTTTCTCTGTTCTGATGCTTCCTGGAGATAATAAAAGATTTGCTTTTGATTGTATTTTTCAAATGCAAACCAACCCATCCAGAGCCCACATCCCCAACTACCTCTTTTATGGAGCTCTTACATTCCAAGGCACTTTCCACCTGCCCTAATCACCCCAGGGCCAGGTACCAGAGACTAGGAATAGCCACCATGCCCCAGAGTTTACTGAAATTATTTAAACTAGTCAAATGTAAATCTGCTTCTTGCAGAATCGCAGTAAAGGCTCCTGACCACAATTCCCCCATCTCCTGCTTCCTGACCAACCCTGTGTAGTCCACCCCCGCCACCCCGTCCCATGCAGTGTTCTCCCTCTTCTTGGTATCTGTAAGTAGAGATGACCCTTGAACAACATGGGAATTAAGGGCGTCGACCCCCTACACAGTCAAAAATCTGTGTATAACTTTTGACTCCCTGAAACTTAACTACTAATAGCCTATTGTTGACTAGAAGCCTTACCAATAACATAAATAGTCCATTAACACATATTTTGTATGTTATATGTATTATGTACTGTATCGTAGATAAATGAATCCAGCATGAGGATCGTCAAAAAAAAAAGGAAAAGGAAATTTGCTGTGTTAATTTATCTTGAAATGGTGGGCAACCACAGCTGCAGACCTCAATCTGTGATACATATCAAGCAATTCAGCTTTTTCTTGTAATGTCATGACTTTTCTTTGTTTCTCGGGAGCTCTTCCAGTGTGACTAATAGCGCTTCATAGGGGACCCATGGTGTTATTCAAGGTTTACTATATTGCCCTAAACATGGTAAAANTCTTGCTTTTCATTATCTTTTTATATTGTTTCTAGATACTTTTGACGAAAGTATTTTTATCCAATTAATTTAATTTAATTTAGTCAAGGTTTTCCTTTATTGCTTTGCCTTTGTCACTAGGCATAAGATGCACCTTAAGGTAAAATATTCTTCACGGTTTTCTATGTCTCTGATCTTTACATTTTAGTGCTTGTATTAGTTTGCTAGGGCTACCATAACAAAATACCATAGACTGGGTGGCTTAAACAGCATAAATTAATTTTCTCACAGTTCTGGAGGCTGGAAGTGCAAGATCAAGTCGTCAGCAGGTTGAGTTTCTTCTGAGGCCTCTGTGGATGGCTTGCAGATGGCTGCCTTCTTTCCATGTCCTCACATGGTTTTTCGTCTGTACATTTACATGCCTAGCATCTCTTTGTCCTCTTAGGAGGAAACCAGTCACATTGGATTAGGGCCCCTCCCTAAATACTGCAGTTTAACTTAGTCACCTCTTTGAAAGCCCTATCTCCAAATACAGTAATTTTGGGGAAGATCCCACCTATATAAACTCATTTAACTTTAATTACCTCTTTAAAGTCCTTATTTCCGAATATAGCCCTATTTGAGGTACTGGAGGTTGGGACTTCAACATATGAATGTGGGGAGGGGCNAAGGGTCAACTGTATAACAAACTATCTTTTCAGTGGCAGTTGTCTCCTGATCTGCTGACCTCACCATACCTAAATAATAATAAAACCCATTTTAAAACACATGTCCACTATAAGCTCATTGAAAATGTATTCTTAGAACATGATATTATGCATTCAACAAATATTAATATAATTACTCCTACAAACAAGTTCTGAAGGTTATTACACAGATAAGTTGGTTAATACAATAGATGGCTATTCCAGTAGTCTAGGTGTGAGGCTACAGTCGTGCAGTGGGAACAGGGAGGGGAGGTGATGATTCAGAATGGCTAATTTAGCCCCTGCCATTATGGCTTCCTTCCTGCTAGCAGGAAAAACTAAGGTAGGGAAAGAGGCAAAGGGCATATACCAGCTGTCTTTTTTAAATGTTGCCTTGAAGCTGTTGCATATAAATTCTACTTACAAATAATTAGCCAAAATTGAGTTGCATGGTCAAACCATAAGGAAACCTAGGAAATCCGTTTATTCAAAACTCAGTTTTATTACTAGGGAAGAGGAGAGGATGGATATTTACATAGAGAACTGAAAACTTACTACAAGTTCCTAGATGGTCATATCTGAGCTTAAGAGTGTGCAAAATCATGAGGTTAGTATATATTGTCAGTTAAGCATGCATATAAAAATGTAAATTTCCACTTAACCCAGCGTTCTGTGCTCTTCCTCCTCCTGCTCTCTGTTGAGGCTGCTCATGGCTTGGTTCTCCACAGTCTTTGGGCATCTTTCCCTGTCTCTACAATTCAAAAGCTTAAATCTTTTTTATAACCCCACCACTTCCATCAAGATTCATTTCCCTTTTAAATTTAGGTAAAAATAATTTATCAATTTCTTTAAATCTTCACCAGCAATGTTTTTCATTCATTTTTTAACAGTAAAATTTTCCTAACCTAGTAGATACAATAGTATATTGTTTAAATGCACATCTATAATTAATAATGAGGTTAAATTTTTTTGAACTCATATGCTTATTATTGGCCATTTATTTTTCTTCTTTTGAAAATCGTCTGTTCATTCCCTTGCCAGAAATTTCTATTGAGCTGTTTGCTTTCTTGTATTGATTTGGAAGTGCTCTTTATTAACCCTTTTATATAAGGTATATTGTAGATAATTGTAGATATGTTTTTCTTGCTTTTCGTTATCTTTTTATATTGTTTCTAGATACTTTTGACGAAAGTATTTTTATCCAATTAATTTAATTTAATTTAGTCAAGGTTTTCCTTTATTGCTTTGCCTTT
>NW_007728613.1:175559-177432 GCF_000696425.1 Galeopterus variegatus | reverse complement strand
AACTAAAATATGGAATTAGGTGATTATCCTAATTATCAAGGATTCACAGGAATTCATTTGGCTGGGTGAATAAAAAAAGATGAAAATATTAAGAAATTAATAATATTATCACTCAGTAATTGATTGTTTACTCTTATTAACATTTCTAGATCATCTTTGGTGTAAGTTTCTTTGTCTGGATATATTTTATGAGTTGAGTCACTGACAATTGTCTCAGTATATATTAAATAACGTAAACATTGAAATTAATTTGAGTGAAATACAGCTTTCTTGGGGTACTGGATACAGTCTTCCAACAAGCTGGGGGATCGTCTGAAAGAGACTGTGAGAGCACATTTTTGGTAAATTAAGCTGGAGACCCTCAACAAGGGATAAACCATATCTTCAGTGTTTAGATGATCTGAAAAATTCTGAAACTCCAGCTTTCCCAGCTTTCCAGGATTCAGAAAGTCCATTTCCAGAAATATATGCCTTGCTTTTAAACCCTTTGTTCTCACTGGTTCTGTTACTAATGTTACCCACAGCCCACACTGACAAACGCATTTCTCCAAAAATTGTTTTCTCTTCACTCTCTCTCCCTACTCTTTCCTTTTTTTTTTTTTTTAATTTTTTTTTTAAACAATGTTTATTTCCTATTGTGAAATGCATTGTTGGTTGTGGCTGCACATTAAAATCTCTTGGGGAGTTTAAAACACTATCTCTGCCCAGGCCCTACTCTAGAACAATTAAATCATTCTCTCTGGGTGGGGGGTACAGGCATCCACACTTTTTAAAGCTTCAGATAGTTCAAACAGTAATGAGAACCCTCTTTATACATATAAAAGAGCATTTTCAATGTACACTTTCACTTAATGATAAAATAAAATGATCTTCTGAGTTACTCCATGTAAATTAAGTACATTATCTGTGCTTTGGAAATCCTCTATGGGCCCTTTTCTAAAAAGGTGCTTTTCTCTTCTGTGGGAGGAAATCACTACCCTACCTTTTATGATAATGATCTCCTTGATTTTATTTTTAGATTTAGCATGACTGATTGTATTTCTAAATAATGTTATTTAATTTTGCCACTTTTGTACTTTATATACATACTGTAAAATTGTATGTATTTTGGTAACTTGCTTCTTTTTGGGCTATATGTTTTTGAGATTCTGCACTAATTATGGAGATGTTACTCATTCAACAACTATTTTATGTAGTCATGGGTGAATATTCCGTGAATAAGAAAGAATTTTTTCTTCTATTTTAATTTTTGCTTTCATGGAACTAAGTACTAAGAAATCTCACTCACATAAGACTGTGATGTTTGTTCAGATTGGAGTTTTGTTATAGCCTTGTCCTTCAAGTGCTTGAACTGGGTTGCATACCAAAATCATGTTTCAAGCCCAAAATCAGTGTTCTATAATCAAAAATTATTATTCTTTTACTTTTTAAAAAACCGTTTGTTGAAGTATAATTGCAATATTAAAAGCTGTATTTAATTCATGCAAGTCAATGAGTTTGGGGATAAGTACACACCCACGAAACAATTACCACCATCAAGGCCACAAACATATGCATCACATCCTGAAGTTTCCTCCCACCCCCTTTTTTATTATTGGTTGGTTTTGTTTTTTTATGTTAAGAACACTTAACATAAGATCGACCCTCTTAGCAAATTTTAAGTACATAATATAGTATAGTTAGCTATAGGCACTATGCTGTATACTATAACTTCAGAACTTATTTATCTTCCCAAACTGAAACTTTGTATGCTTTAACCATCACCTGCACCCTCCACTCCATATCCCCCCCTCCATCCACCCCCAAACCCCAGCAACCACCATTCTTAGATCATATATCATTTATCTTTTTGTGTCTGGATTATGAATATTTT
>NW_007728613.1:166848-174868 GCF_000696425.1 Galeopterus variegatus | reverse complement strand
ACCTAGCATAATGTCCTCCAGTTTCACCCATGTTGTCACAAATGGCAAAATTTTCCACGTTTTTAAGTCCGAATAATATTTCACTACATGCATATACCACATTTTCTTCATCTATCCCTGGACATTTGGGTTGCTTCCACAACTTGGTTATTGTGAATAATGCTACAACAAACATGTGGGAGTGAAGGTATCTCTTTGAAATCCCAATTTCAATTCCTTTGGATATATACCCAGAAATGGGATTGCTGGCTTATATAGTGGCTCTGTTTTAATTTTTTGAGGAACCGCCATACTGTTTTCCATAATGACTGTACCAACTTACATTTCCACCAATAATGCATAAGGGTTCTGTTTTCCCCGCATCTTCCCCAATGCTTTTTTCTTTTCTTTTAATAATATTTAAATAAGGTTAATCAGTTTTTTTGCTATTAGGTTGTGTGTTACTTATATATTTTGGATATTAGCTCTTCCCAAATATATGGTTTGCAAGTATTTTCTCCCAGTCCACAGGCTGCCATTTCATTCTGTTGATTGTTTACTGTGCAGAAACTTTGATATAGTCCCACCTGGTTGGATTTGCTTTTGTTGCCTGAGGTTTTGGGCCAATAACCGAAGAAACATTGCCAAGATCAGTGTCAAGGAGGTTTTTGCCTATGTCTTCTTCATGATTTCAGGTCTTATCTTTATGTCTTTATTCAAGTTGATTTTTGTGTGTGGTGTTAAGAATAGGGTCTAATTTCATTCTTTTGCATGTGGATATCCAGTTTTCCCAGCACCACTTATTGAAGAAACTATACTTTCTCCATTGTGTATTCTTGTCACCCTTGTCCAAAACTGGTTTATCATATATGAGTGTGTTTATTTCTGGGCTCTGAATTCTGTTTCATTGGTCTTTGTGTCTGTTTTTATGCCAGTACCATATGGTTCTAATTACTATAGATTTTTAATATATTTTGAAATCAGAAAATGTAGTATCTCTCACTTTGTTCTTCTTACTCAAGGTTGCTTTTGCTATTCAGGGTCTTTTGTGATTCAATATGACTTTTAGGATTATTTTTTTCTATGTCTGTGAACAATGACATTGGAATTTTGTTAGGGGTTGTATTAAATATGCAAATCACTTCAGCAGTATACAAGTAGTACTTCAAAAAGTTTGTGGAGAAATTGAATTAAAAGATAATGCAATTCTTTCCATAAACTTTTTGAAGACCCTTGCAGACATTTTAGCAACATTAATTCTTCCAATCCATGAATATGGGATGTCTTCCCATTTATTTGTGTCTTCTTTAATTTATTTAAGCAATGTTTTATAATCTTCAGTGTAAAGATATTTCACCTTCTTGATTACATTTACAACTAAGTATAAACTTTGATGCTATCACAAGTGGGATTTTATATTTAAATGTCCTTTTTGAATAGTTTATTTTTACTGTATAGAAACACTAATGATTTTTATATGCTGATTTGTATCCTGAAACTTTAGAAATTTGTTTATTAATTCTAACAGTTTTTGGTAGAATGTTTAGGGTTTTCTATAGAAAAGATCATTTCATCTGCAAACATGATTGCTACTCCTTTTCTAGTTTAGATGCTTTTTAATTATTTGTCTGGCTGTTTTCCCTGGCTAGGAAGTCTGTGTTGAATAGAAGTGATGTGAATGGGCATCCAGTCTTTTTCCTGATCTAAGAGAAAGAACTTTTAGCTTTTTACTGTTGAATATGATGTTATCTGTGGGCTTTCATATATGGCTTTTATTATATTGTGGTGCATTCCTTCTAAATCTAAATTTGTTTAGAGTTTTTGTCATCATAATATGTTGAAATTTGTCAAATGCTTTTTCTACATTATTGAGTTGATCATATGATTTTTATCCTTAATTCTGTTAAGGTGGTATACCACATTTATTGATTTGCATCTTTGCACGCTAGAGATAAATCCCACTTGATTGTGGTGTAATCCTTTTAATGTTCTGTTTGCTAGTATTTTGTTGAGGATTTTTGCATTTATCTTCTTCAATGATATTGGCCTGTAATTTCCTTTTCTTGTAGTGTCCTTGTCTGTCTTTGATATCAGGGTAATGCTGGTCTTGGAAAGTGAGTTTGCAAGTGTTCCTTCATCTTCAATTATTTGGGAGAGTTTGAGAAAGATTGGTATTAATCCTTCTTTAAATATTTGATAGAATTCACAAGTGAGGCAATCTAGTCCTGGGCTTTTCTTTGTTGGTAAGTTTTCAATCACTGATTCAAACTTCTTACTCATTATTGATGTGTTTAGATTATCTATTTCTTCATGATTTAGTCTTGGCAGGTTATATGTTTTTAGGAACTTATCCATTTTGGGGGGTTTTTCCAACATTGTGCCTACAATTGTTCATAGTAGTGTTTTACGATCCTTTGGATTTCTGTGTTATTAGTTGTAATATCTCCTCTTTCATTTATGATTTTATTTATTTTGGTATTATCCCACTTTTTTCTAGCTAAAGGTTTGTCAGTTTTGTTTATCTTTTCAAAAAACCAACTCTTAGTTTTGTTTTTGGGTTTT
Source organism: Galeopterus variegatus (assembly GCF_000696425.1). Taxonomy (NCBI): domain Eukaryota; kingdom Metazoa; phylum Chordata; class Mammalia; order Dermoptera; family Cynocephalidae; genus Galeopterus; species Galeopterus variegatus. The sequence goes on along the minus strand of NW_007728613.1, from coordinate 172,327 downwards.
TTTTTTTTTTTCCTAGTCTCTGTTTCATTTGTATCTGATCTAGTCATTGTTCTTTCCTCACTTATAAGTTTAATCATTGCTAAATATGAATTTATCCCATATCCCTCAAACATATCTTTTAAAAATATGCAAGACAATATCCTAGACAATAATATTTGCCATTTTAATGTTAATATCCCACACTTGCAAGTCAAGGCTGAACATTTTGGTATCCAAAGCCTGTTCTCACATTTAAGTTGAGTATAAAGTGAGGTTATGGCATATCCTGTACTCCTAGAATAGTGTCTAGCACACCATAGACAATCAGAAAATGTATTTTTAATTTCTGAAAACATTTTAAAAGGAAGATGTGTTATATACACTCAATGGAATACTACTCTGCCGTAAAGAGAATGAAATTCTGCCATTTGCAGCAACATGGATGAACTTAGAGAAAATTATGTTAAATGAAATAAGCCAGGCACAGAAAGAGAAATACTGCATGTCCTCACTTATAAGTGTGAACAGGAAGGAAGGAAGGAAGGAAGGAAGGAAGGAAGGAAGGAAGGAAGGAAGGAAGGAACACAATAATACATTGAACTTTCAAAAAAAAGAGAACAGAACTGTGGTTATTAGAGGTGGAAAAGAGCAAGTGGAGGATTGGGGGCTAGAGAGAAATTTGTTAAGGATCACAAAGAATGATTACATTTTGTAAACATGAGTATACTCACTATCCTGATTCTATCACCACATTTTGTACCTTATAAATATATATAATCAGTTAAAAAAAATTAAAAAAACTTAAAAAATAATGTAATATTGGAAGCCCAACCTGAGAAATGTTGACAGATTCACAGATGGTTTTATGCCAACATAATAACTAATGATTAAAACTATAACTAATGATTTAAAATGATCTATTTGTGATGTTAACAAAATTAAAATAAATTTTTTTCAGCTAGAAGTCACATTAGACCTAAAATACTATTAATAATATATAAAGAAAAACAAATTTTATACTTCTTTATTGTACAGAAAAATAGCATCATGAACAAGTGGGTCAAAGTATAAATTAATTTCATATAAATAGTATTGTAATAAAAACATACCTTATATGAATGGATGATGGTAATATTCACCCTAATTTCAAATATTTATTTAAATTCAGTTGAATATTTTGTGTTTTATAAATGGTCTAGAAATTTTAAAATGTTTTGTATATTAGCCTTTATGAGATTGTTCAGTGGTGAGAGAATAATTTGCAAAAATTTGAATGGCATATAATTCCCTTATCATAAAATACATTAATTTTTTTAAAAATTGTGGTAAAACATAGAATGTAAAAAGTACCATCTTAGTAATTGTTAAGTGTACAGTTTAGTGGTGAGAGAATAATTTGCAAAAATTTGAATGGCATATAATTCCCTTATCATAAAATACATTAATTTTTTTTAAAATTGTGGTAAAACATAGAATGTAAAAAGTACCATCTTAGTAATTGTTAAGTGTACAGTTCAGTGGTGTTAATATATTCACATTCATGTGCAACTGTTACCACCATCTATCTTCAGAATTCCTTTTATATGGCAAAACTGAAACTCTGTACCCATTAAATAATAACTTCCCGTGTCTCCTTCCCCCTAATCCCTGGCAACCACCATTCTACTTTCTGTATCTGTGGATATGACCACTCTAAGTGCCTCAGATGAGTGAAATCATATAGTTTTCGTCCTTTTCTGACTTCACTCAGCGTAATGTCGTCAAAGTTCAACCTGTTGTAGAATGCACAAAACTTTTCTTGATTTGCGAGGCTGAACAATATTTCATTGTATGCATATACTACATTTTGTTCATCAGTTCATCTGATGGATTGGTGAATACTTTGGTTGCTTTCACCGCTATGAACATGGGTGTACAGATATCTGCTTCTAAGTCCCTGCTTTCGGTTCTTTTGAATATACACCTACAAGTGAAATTGCTTTATCATACAGTAATTTTATTTTTAATTTTTTGAAGAACCACCACGCTGTTTTTCTTAACAGCTGTACCATTTTATATTCCTACCAACAGTACATAAGGGTTTCAATTTTTCCACATCCTCACCAACCCTTGTATTTTCTACTTTTTTGAAAGTAGTTATAAGAACCACCACGCTGTTTTTCTTAACAGCTGTACCATTTTATATTCCTACCAACAGTACATAAAGGTTTCAATTTTTCCACATCCTCACCAACCCTTGTATTTTCTACTTTTTTGAAAGTAGTTATCCTAATGGCTGTGAGATGGTATCTCATTTTGGTTTCGATTTGCATTTTTCTTTTTTTGTTTGTATTTTTGTTCTGTTTCTTGGCAGCTGCTGGTACAGGGATCTGAACTTGACACCACACTCTAAAACCAACTGAGCTAACCAGCCAGCCCCTGATTTGCATTTTTCTAATGATTAATGATGTTGAGCATGTTTTCATAAGCCACTTCCATTTGCATATCTTCCTTGGAGAAATATCTATTCAAGTTCTTTGCCCATATTTTAATCAGGTTGTTTTGTAGTTATTGTTGAGTTCTAAGGATTTTTTTTAAGTGAGTAAACAGATGAATGTGAGCTGTAGGATCACCTTCTGCTTTGTCATTGAGCAGCTACATGAGAAAATACAAGTACATATGTAAATATAAATATACAAACCTGTAAATTTACCCTATTCCCAATGTAAGTCCAAATAGACTGAGTAAAGTTGTCCAAATTTGAAAAATCTCTTCATCAAATAGGCACGTCTTTGTTTGCTATAATCTCCTTAGTAACACATGTTCTTTACTCTACGGCATAGCTTTTTTCTTCTTTAACCTACTACAATTTTTGATACAATCTGTTGAATAATGGCTTCTGTCATCATATGTATTTATTGAGCTTAGTAATGGTTTCCCCTGATGTCATTACAGGGAATCAGTCCACCGTAAATCATCAATTAATATCATTTTTAATACTAATATCATTCTATAACTAGAAACTAAATGATAATATAAAATATAATTTATGTTTTCTTAAAGCATCGTATTGTTGTAGAAAGAATGCTGGCCTAGGGTGAAAGCAGAAAGAATTAGGAATTCAAAAATCTCATATAAGTCAAGGACTGTTTTGCCAACTTTATATATTTTATCTTAGCTAAATCTCGCAATAACCTATTTTATAGATAAAGAAATTAAGGCTCTAAGAAGGCAAGATATAAAAAATAAAGAATAATTGGAAAAACTAATATTAAAACATATATTAAATGCCAAATGTACTGAAATTTTTATATAAATTAGCTCATTTAATTTTCATACATCTCCATTACTCATATAGGCACTTCAGTGTCCCCATCTATCAGATGAGGCTCAGAAAGATTAATGAAATTGAACATAACCACATGGGTGTGACGGAATTTACTCAGGAAGTTTTTAAGATTTTCTTAAAAATATTTTTTAAAATTTTTGTAGCTAAAGTTTTTGTTAACAATTATAAATTGAAGAATATGAGGTGACGAATACTACCTTGAATTCCCATTTCAGTAATCATCCTCAGTTCACAGTAAACCTATTATATTCTGAAGATCTGATTGAAATACTATGTCAAATACAGTAGAGATTAAATTTTATACATTTACAAACATGATCAAGTTCAATGGAAAGTATCAAAGATGATATTACACTGTGATTAGACTTGTGTGTATTCATTTTAAACAACTTGATCATTGTTTGACCCTGAAATTTGCACATAAATTAAAACTTATGTAATAATGTCCTGCAGTGACCTTTATACATATAAACAAGAGGAGTTAATTAAAAAGTCTGAATCAGCTAGCACAGCATTTCAAATATCTTATTTTTCTTTAAACTCATTAATGGTATCAAAATCAGGGAGGTTCTAGAACCTTTTATTTTTAAGAAAGTCATATATTTCCTTGAACACAAAATTGTTTTTCTTCAATTGCTTGAATCATTGATTACTGTTGTAGCCCCTTACTTCCTTCTAGAGCAAGACTTAGATATATCAATAATAGATGCAACTAATAGTTAATATCCTTTTTAGTGCACATACAGGAAACTGATATTATCTACCTTAAATAAATTTGAATCATTGATTACTGTTGTAGCCCCTTACTTCCTTCTAGAGCAAGACTTAGATATATCAATAATAGATGCAATTAATAGTTAATATCCTTTTTAGTGCACATACAGGAAACTGATATTATCTACCTTAAATAAATCAAGGGCATTTTTGCTAAAGATTTGGGAATGATGGGTCAGAGAATTGAAGACACAATTGTATAAGGCATTCTTGGAAAGATTAAGTTCCGAGGACCTAAGTAGTAGGGACTTACAGAAATTTGCTTCAGTGTGCATCCCATCAGATGCCTGTGCCCCCCAAACCTACCATTTCTATGTGTCTTGACCCAGCATTCAATCCCAAATGGAATAATCCTGTTGACCTATTGTTGATCAGTTGTCTATCCTTAGATCAGTCAGCCATGTTTTATCACCTTAAAATTCTGGACAGTGAGTATTAGAGGGATCTATTCTGTCCTTTCTTGATACACCCCTCCCCCTCTTGGCAAGGGTCTGTATAGCTAAGAGGTCATGTCCACTCACAGCCCATGCTCCCTGTTCTAGTTCCAGGATCCCAAGTTTCCCTGACTATGCAGTTCCAAGCCTACTTCAAAGGCCTTTGTAGGCCTCTTCCCCAGTTCTGTCTTCTCACGACACACTGCACTGCTGGTGTGCGTAACCTAGGGAGGAAGGATGGCTAAGAGATGACTATGGAATTGATGGGATTTGTATCTTCACATGTTAGAGGTGGACCTACACCCATAGCCTTAGTAATCGCCTTGAACCAGAAAACACATTCATCTTGTGTTTATTTCGAACACCAGTCCAGGCTACATATATCAGAACTTATTTTACAAGACTCTAGCTGTCCACATTTTTTATCCAGGTGACATGTTCTCACTCATTGACCCTCTCTTGGAAGCATGTACAATTCAGAAATACATCTCTACATTTCAGTGCACACTTGCAGACTCTCCATCTCATTAGCTTAACTTCTTTGCCTAATTATTTTTAAGTATTTCATACTGAAAAACATGAATAATTTTATTTTTTCTAGCTTCTCCAACATCTTGTTTTTATAGGGTCAGTGGTGGTAAACTCTTAGCTCTACATAATTCTTGATTTCTCTTTTCTAGTGGAAGTATATATGAAGGGGTGGGGAAGCCTATGGCTTGAAACACAGAGTGTGGTGCTGATAACACCAAGGTCAATGATTCAGATACCTTTACCAACCAGCCACCAAAACAAACAAAAACAAACAAAAGTAGTTTGTAACCTCTTAATGCCCAACAATTTTAATGGAATTTTAACCAGCTTTGTATCTCATGAATATTCATAACCAACAAAAAGATTTGCATAAAAAAGGAATCTGTTTTTGCATAGCTAAAAATGATAGTCTTACATTAGAGTATTTTTATAC
>NW_007728613.1:165664-166673 GCF_000696425.1 Galeopterus variegatus | reverse complement strand
GCCTATGGCTTGAAACACAGAGTGTGGTGCTGATAACACCAAGGTCAATGATTCAGATACCCTTACCAACCAGCCACCAAAACAAACAAAAACAAACAAAAGTAGTTTGTAACCTCTTAATGCCCAACAATTTTAATGGAATTTTAACCAGCTTTCTATCTCATGAATATTCATAACCAACAAAAAGATTTGCATAAAAAGGAATCTGTTTTTGCATAGCTAAAAATGATAGTCTTACATTAGAGTATTTTTATACTTGCATTTATATATTTTTTAAAAAGCAAGAGAATTTCCAATGAATTAACTATGTATCTCAAGGTAATATTAAAAACTCCATAGAATTTTAGAGATCCAGAGTGTTTACATAATTTCATTTCAGGTTACCTAGGGGGGTTTACACATGTGGGAATATAAAGAACTATTGACTGTCAGTTTAGTGATTATTCTACTACCCTATAGTGGTTGTAAATGAAAAAATAATTAGGAAACACAATAATTGTTCATTTGGTAAGATATAAAGATAGTTGTTTTCAACTCTATCAGAATGAATCAACTGTTTATTACATAATATAGCTAATTAAACACATATCTCTACTATGTATTATTGTTTTAAATAGACCAGGAGATGCTTCAGTGTAAATCTTATGCAAAAGTTACCAAAGCAAAGAAAATAATAACCTCCTGAAACAAACGTAAAATAATCAACTGAACCTACTTCCTTTTGCTATTACCTATCGTACATATATGACGTTGACACTTTATTCCTCTTTAATGCAAATTTCCTCTGACACCTCACTTTCAGTGGAGTGGAGATCAACTTCGAGCAAAGTCTGTACTTCTCTCTTGAAACAGCAATTAGAATATTTTAGTTAGGGGCCGGCCCGGTGGTGCACTGCTATAGCGCGCCGCTTGGGAAGTGTGGCGGCGCTCCCGCCGAGGGTTCGGATCCCACGTACAGACTGGTTCCGCTCACTGGCTGAGCGAGGCGCGGGAGCAACACCGAGGGTTG
>NW_007728613.1:155611-164849 GCF_000696425.1 Galeopterus variegatus | reverse complement strand
CGGGGGCGACACTGAGGGTTGCGATCCGTTGCCGGACACGGAAAAAGAAAAAAAAAAAAAGAATATTTTAGTTAGATCTGAACACATGAAATATTCCATCAGTCATGGTTTTCTTTAACTTAGAGTCGAAATCCAGCATGGGAGCAGATATCCTTAATGAAGGGTCTCTTGCTAATGATGATTACAATTACCTAGGGTGATTTTTTTTCTTTCCTTACAATTTTATAACTCGTATCAAATTCATCTTCCTCAAAAAGAGCATTTATTATTTCAATACTCTTGTGTTGCTTTGGCCCACTTCTATTTAGATTATCTTTCCTTTCTGCCTCTTGTTGTCACAAACCATCAGCTTCCTTCTCTATGTAGCAACTAATAAATTACTTCATAATTGTGTTGATATAGATTATCAAAGTCACAGAATATATTGCCTCAGAAATTATTTCAGGCAGTGACAATAATTATCACACAGTCTATTTTTCCTCTGAATGGTTTTCAATTACTGAGTTTTCTTACAATCATTTTTAACTGCAAAGTATTCTAGAAATCATCTTTCCCAATGCATTTTAAATTCAATGCCTATTTCTTAGTATTCATAGCATGTTGAAGATGTAGCTTCTGTTTAAAATAGCCACCTATTCTCATTGTGATGGTGAAGACTGAGCAGTTTTATCAACTTTAAACAGAGTTCAACAAATAATACTTTATTACGCAAAAATTGTCTGGGCTCTGTGCTACGTACTGAGTATACAAAGGTACTTCAAAAAGTTTGGGGAAAAATCAAATTAAAAGATAATATGAGCCTTTCCATGAACTTTTTGAAGACCCCTTATATAATGATGAATATAATATAGTTTCTTCCTTGAAGAATTCTTCAGTTTTTAAAAATGGGGCATGTTTATTCTGTCTGTTGTGGGGTAAAGAGATCAAACAGAAAAAGTATCATGGCATTGTATTTCTGCATCACGGGCTATAATAGAGGGTATCCAGAGCCTCAGGAGAGCCAGATGGTAAATGGGCCTGAACAAGGTCAGAGACGTTGTCATGAAAGAAACATCTAACTTGTGGATTATGGGATCGACATTGGAGTAGGATGAGAGAGTGTATAGATTTTGTTAGTTAAGAGTAAAGACTGTAGCCAAAGAATGGACTCTGGCTGTGCTGTTAAGTACCTATGTGAATTACGTAAGTTAAATAATAAGAAAAATTCTAGTACCTGCTTCATGGAGCTCTCTTGAGAAGTAAATGAATTAAGAGTCACCATCATCATCATCATCATCACCACATTCTGGTTGTATTAAGCTACTGCTATAAAAAGACAGATCTATAAATCTATCACAATTCAAAGCATTTATTTCTTAAGCACTTTACAGTAGCTGTCAGGTGAACAGGTTGGTGGGGTAGCTTTTCTGAGGGACCCAGGCAGATAGTCAATCCACAGCCTTTGAGGTCCACCATAGTGGACCTTTTGGGTCCACTGATTCTTCTGTCCATGTCGGAGAGGAACCGAGCACCCTGAGTGGTGTGGGCAAGTATACCTGGCCTCAACCAGAGGCGGGCACATCACTTCCACTCACATTTTGTGAGTTAGAACTCAGCTTCATGAGCTCACCAGGAGCAAACAGAGCTGAGAAGTAAATTGCCTGTCTGAGAAGCCACTACCCAGCAACAGCCATAAACACAGAAGCATCAGCACAAATGACACATGTAAGTAGCAAGCCATGTTCACCACACAGCTGAGGGAGGACAAAGGCAGAAACCTGAGTAAAGGCAAAGGATAGTTAAAAAAGCAAAGATGGTGTTCATCTGTGGACCGTACATAGATGGCGATCGTGAGGTTTATTGTGAGGCAAGGAGTAGAGAAAAGAAAGAAGGAGACCAAGAAGAAAGAAAATGTGTGAGATTTTTGTCATGCTTAGTGCGTCTGATATCCTATAGAGGAATCCCACAGAAAATGTGTCATATGTGTCTAGTACACAGGGAAAGGCACAGATTGGGATGTAGATGTTGGGTTATCAGCCCCCAGGTAGCGGTGAAAGTCATGACAGCAGGAAGAGCAAAGGACAATAAGTCAGGGTCACAATGTGATCTTCTAACATTGAAAGGACTGGACAAGACAAAGAGCCAAGAGAGGATAAGGAAGGCTAAGAGGCGTTGACAGAGCTCCAGGAATATGATGCCACGACGCTAAAGGAGTTGAGTTTACAAAAAGGAAGACTTTTTCAGGATATCAAATTCAGCAATAAAGTCTGGAATGAAAAGGGTTCACACTCTTTAAAATGGTAGTTAGGAAATGATCAGATTTCTGAGCCAGGGTTCTTTTAGTGGAGAAGTAGGAATTGCAAAGACGTGAAGAGTGAGTGGTGACTTCTGGATCGCTAAACCACTAAAAATGTTTCCTCATGCATACAAGCATAGTGGCTCTTGTCAGCTGTATCACCCCTGAGTTTTGTTGTTGTGTTGTTTATTTTCTTGTTATCTCCCCTTCCTTATTCCTAGACCTTCTAAACATGTTTTTCTTTCCCCTAAACTTTTAAATCAGTGATTTCGAGTACAGTCATGTGTCACTTAACAACTGGGATACGTTCTGAGAAATGCGTTGTTAAGTGATTTTTCCATTGTGTGAACATCACAGAATGTACTTACAAAAACCTAGATGGTGTGGCCTATTCATACATAGGCTGTGTGGCATAGCCTATTGCTCCTAGGCTGGAAACCTGTACAGCCTGTAACTGTACTGAATACTGCAGGCAACTGTAACACAATGGTAAATATTTGTGTATCTAAACTTAGAAAAGGTACAGTAAAAATATGGTATAAAAGTTAAAAAATGTTATATCTGTATAAGACATTTTACCATGAATGGAGCTTTCGGGACTGGAAATTGCCCTGGGTGAGTCAGTGAGTGAGTGGCGAGTGAATATGAAGGCCTGGAACATTACTGCAAACTACTGTGGACTTATAAACACTATCCACAGCCTACACTAAATTTATGAAAAATTCCAGTAATTGAGTTACATGTGGCACATGACTGTATATATAGCCTAAGGTTCAGCAATCGATTGTTCTTAAATTATATGAAGAATCCCTAAAGAAAACTGAATATTAAAATGTGTTCATATATAAAAAGTTAAAGATAAAAATTTGGGTTTTATGTCAGAAAAGAGAGGTTGCTATATATAATTTTCTTTCAAACAAATATAGAAACAGGTTATAACATCATCTTCTTTTTTAAAAAATGAAAAGTCAGTCTTCAGGATATCTTCTTTTTAGTATGCACCTTACTCTGTGGATTGCAAGTGAAATTACATTTTTTTGTGTTTCGCTAAACTCCTGGTGTACACAAATACATGGTCCAGTAACTCCAATAACACCTCTGATAATTTTGACAGAAAACTAAACTTTGCTGTCATTGAGGTCACTAAGGTTACAGTATCAGATGTGTTGTTATCAATTGTCTGATATGTGCACTGACCTTCTTTAAACCTAGCAATTCTTTTGAGCTTAAGATAGATTTAAATAATCACGGTGAAAAGAAAATATAAAAGGTGTTATTGCTATTTTCTGGACATTTGAAAATACTGGTCATGTGATATTCAGTCTTCAGCACTGTTATGATTTCCTTTTATTTTCAAACTTGTCCCTGATATTTCTTTCCAGAACAAGAGTGATCAAGTGAAATAAGCAGTTCATCTGTGAAGAAAGGTTTGAGGTGCACGATCTTTCCAACATATTTTGTCTTTTATTATTCCAAATGTCACTCTTCCTTCAAATGTATATAAATATTCTAGTCATATTTATTTGCAATATGTTGCCAGACTTGCTTGATAAGGAAACTGAGAAGGGAGCTTTTTTTTTTTGTCTTTTTTCGTGTCCGGCAACGGATTGCAGCCCTCAGTGTTGCGCCCGTACCGGACCGGGACAGCAACGGGATCACAACCCTCGGTGTCGCGCCCGCACCTCGCTCAGCCAGTGAGCGGGAACCGGTCTGTATGTGGGATCTGAACCCTCGGCGGGAGCGCCGCCGAGCTCCCAAGCGGCGCACTGTAGCAGTGCACCACCGGGCCGGCCCAGAGTAGGGAGCTTTATAATGAAATGCAGAAAGAAACTGTTTCCTTTCAGTTGAGTGGTCTTCTTGGTGCAATGACCAGCTGGGGTGGTAGGCAGTTTGAAGGCTATCAACTGAATAAAGGCATTAAATATATATTAGCACACCAATACAAGCTAGGGCTTTTTTTATTGTTCTCTGACAGCAACTCATAAATATTTCAATAAAGGCACCAAATGTCATGTTTCACTACTAAGTTTGCATCAGTAGATTAGAAATTCCTTGAAGATGAACACTCTGTCAATATCTACCATAGTGTCTGATGATTCCTCAATATATGTTTCTAGGATGAATAAATAGAAATTTCTAAATTGATAGTATCACTAGATATAAACATAGAGTACATTGTATGAGAAAGTGATTATTTATTATTTATTCATTATTATTATTATTATTATCATTTAGAGATCAACATTAAATGGCTTAAGGTTATGGAGCTTTTTGTAAGAACTGGGATTCAAATCATTATCTTGGTCTGCATATTTGGACTGCCCATTAGCTATCAATATTATCTGTCCAGTACTACCATCTCTAACTAGAGTTAAAGTTTTACATGTAAGAATAAAACATTTAAAACATACTTTCCATGAAAACTATCCAAAGATGACTTATCAACAAGTCAAACAAACAAATGGCAAGGAACATCCATGTATCAACAAGTAAAAAGAAAACGTGTTTATGAATACGTTTTCTCCTCTAGCCGCTAAAAATACATTTTAATATATCTGCTGTAATTAGTGCACTCAGTTGCCCATATATTAACTTGTATGTGCACACAAGAAAAAGAGAGTAGTATGTGCTTACTTTCAAGGATTTTCTGAAGCCTAGATCTACTGTGGGACAATATGAAATTAGCATAAAGTACATGTTGAATAAAAAGCATTACTTGAAGAAAATGGATTCATGGGACTTCCTTGGGGTTATTTTTTAGAATTCATGATATAAAATATTAAGTTATTTTAAATATTAAATTTATGTTAAAAATTAGACTGCAGAAGAATCAATGAACTCATATCATTATACTTCCCACTTTCTACAAACATATGAAAGTACTTTTAAAGAGCACTTATTAATTATGCTAAACTGAAAATTAAAGAAGAAAAGAAAAACTTTTTGGCCCCAAAACTGAAAGCAGGGAATCAAAACATAGATTATAGGTAAAAGCTAAATTTCCAATGGCCTAAAGAATCTGGCATCCTGTACATATAGAATACAATACAATATAGAAGCTGTGGTGAGGTTTTAATCTCACATGACAACAGGAGAGCTAGACTTGAACCCTTCGCATAAAACCCATGTTTTTCCATGACTAGAAACATTATTCTACATCAAGGAAGCCTCCAAGAAATGGGTTGCCTGTCCAGGGACTTAAAATGAAAAACAGTAAAAACAAAACTCAAAACTTGTGCTGTACCAGTCATAGTATAGAATGTGATGTGAGAACAAGAACTACAAAACAATAAATGAATATTAAAATTTCTGGAACAATTGAAACTTGAAGTTGGGTTCATGTGCTATTGGGACTATAGTACAGGGAAAAAGAAAGCATGAAAAAAAGAATAGGCCGAATATTAAAAAAAATAAATTTAACTTCTAGAAATGAATAAAATTGTAAATGAAAATAAATACCAATAGCAATTTAAATGAACAGATTAGAGACACAGGTAAAGAGTAAGCCATCAAATAAATGTAACTCTGTTCACCATAATGCAACATATTAAAGAGGAAAATATAAGGAACATAGATGTAGAGACACTGAGGATAGAATGAGTAAATCCAACACTTTTCTAATAGGAGTTCTAGAAATAGAGAACAGAAACTTAGGGAAAAATACTATTTCAGCATTTCTATAGTTGAAAAATGACACAAATCTTCAGATTATCTTAGTCCTAGTAAAATGTTCCCAAGAATAGGGAAAAGGATATTAGGGGACAGAGACTGGAGAAAAATAAGCTTGCTTTTTCATCATTGAGTCTAGTGTTCAATAACTTTTAATGGGAATCCCAAAATATTTACAAGTGAATGACAAAGTATTGCGAGTCAATGCTTGCTGAATGGAGTTTAAGTTGGTAGGGGAATTTGCAGTCTCTAATTCAAAATCTAAAAAATGGTAAATTATAAAAATGTAGAGATGGTTTCACCCATTGGGTAGAGGTTCCATATTAGCAGAGGCAAGCATAGGAGAGAAGAGACCACCACCCTTAATGAGCATTCTGTTCCATAAGGCAGTAATGTCACTCTGAAAGAAGAGGGTGACTGTCCTCTCCCCTAGCTTCAGAGCAATGGCCCAGAGATTATGGCATGGGGAAATGCAGACTATAAGAACACTGAACTCCAATGCTCTCCTCAAGGGAACTGACTTTATTTGGGACAGAGTATGGTGAAGTTCAAGGATAGGGATGTTCTCAAAAACAATGGAGATTTTGTGGTAGGCAATTAAGACAAGGCTGGTAATTCCATAAGAGAACTGAGGCAAACTGTAGGAGGACTACTTTATCACAGGGGAACAGGGAAAGACATAGCTGAGAACAGCCTTGCTGTAGCTAGAAATAAAAACACCAAACCTGGCCCATAAAAATACCCCTGCAAAAAAACCCTCAATTTAATTGGATCAGACTGTGGAGCTATTTATGTCTGAAGACATTAACAAAATGAATAGAGTGATCAACTGGAAATTCATAAAGCTTAGCAACTGGTGTGATACCAATAAAGTTAGGCAGATTAACAGAAAGATCAACAAAAGATAGAATCAACGAGAGCCCTGCTGAAATGATTTCTATCCAGGGGTGACTGTGCACATACATAAGGCTACACAATCTAGAGTAACCTTGGAGGCTTCACACTGAGAAGGAAATACACTTCACTAAAATAGTTCAGATTTGTCAAACAAGGAAACAGCATTAAGTCACTGCCATATATGAGGGATCTTCAAAATGTTCATGGAAAGATTTGTATTATATTTTAATTCTATTTTTCCACAAACTTTTTGAAGCACCTTTGTATTAACTAAAATGTCTGGTTTTCAACAAAAACATATAAAACGTAGAAAGAAACAGTAAAATGTGACCCATATATAGGAAAAAAACAAGCAACAAAAATTGCCTGTGAGAGGGCCTAGGTGTTGAATTTAGCAGAGACATCAAAACATCCATTATAAATATTTTCAGAGAACCAAACAATGCATGCTTAAAGAAGTAAAACACAATTACAATGTCTCATGAAATAGAGAAGATCAGTCTGGAGACATAAACTATATATTAAAAAAAAAACTAAATGGAAATTCTGAAGTTGATAAATACAATAACTGGAGTGAAAATTTCAGGATAGAAAGGACTGACAGTAGTTTGAGCTGGTAGAAAAAAGAATTAGTGAAATTGAAGATAGATTGTCAGAGATTATGCAATTTGAAGAAGAGAGATATAAAAAGCATAAAGAAAAATGTACAGAACCTCAGAGAAATGTGTTGTTGCATCATTAAATGCACAAACATAGGCATAGAAGGAGTATCAGAAAGAGGGGTTGGAGAGGAGAAAGCAGAAAAAATATTACAAGAAATAGTGGCTGAAAATTCCCAAATTTGATGAAAAGAATTTATTCACATATCTACAAAGGTCCACAAAATTCAATTAATATGAATGTAAAAAGATCCACACACAGACACATCAAAGTAAAAATGCTGAAAGCCAAAGACAATGAAAAAATCCTGAAGGTCGCAAGAGAGAACTAACGTATCGGATACAAGGAAACACCAATCAAATCAAAGGCTATGTTCTTATCAGAATTAATGGGGGCCAGAAGGCAATGAGGCGATATATTCAAAGTTAAAAAGAAAACAAACAAAACAACCTGCCAACCAAGAATCTTTTCTTTAACAAAACTTTCCAAACCAACAGTGATGGAGTCTGTAAGACTAAACATAAGCATTATGTTATGTGGTTGATGGTTATTTTCCACAGAGATACACATTAACAGTTCTCATACTGCCATACAGGTGCAGTGGAACTGAAAAATTACATGAACAAATAAGCAAATGATGGCAAATAGTGGGCGCTGGGTTTCTCACTGCTGGAGTGGGATCTACCGATGAGCTAAGAGAGGAGGCTAGAATGACTTACGTAGTAATGGACTAATTAGAGGTGGGGACATCAGTAAGAACTCACGTACAAATGGATGCATAGAGAAATATTTATAAACATATGTACATACATGGGTTTGTATACATACATATACTCCTTGCTCTGGGGGCTACAAACAATGACATCCCAGTAGCAAGGAGCAGCATAGCACCCGTTAGTTTCTAATGTCATTCTCCAATATAGGGAATCAGGGGTCCTTGAAGAAATAGCTGATTCTAGGACTAGAAGAAGACAAGCAAGTGTTTTCCCATAAATATAACCTATTAAATTCTTACATTGAGTTCATCATAATGAATCCTATGTACAAAACGATTTTAATCCATATTGAACTATATAAGGATAAAACTTCTTCGACTGTAAGTTTTGTTTCAAAGTAGAATGAATACAGTTCTCAGCTGGTGTCACTTTCAGGTCGATAACAGTTTGTTCAGATCTACAGATGATTAATCCTATGTATACATCGTGCTTTTACTGGATTAAATATTCATTTCTATGGCTACGTTACTTTGCAAGCCCTTCCCCCTCTCTAGGATCTTTCAATTTATCATGCTTTAGTTTTAGGTCATTAGTTCTCTGTTTGCCAATCTTTTTTCTTTTTTGCAGCTAAATAAATATTTAATCTAGGTTTTTTTTTTTCTTTTTTTCTTATGCCATATTCTGCTAGCCGGATTATCTTTACCTCTCTAGTATGAGCACAATGTTCTTTCTATTACTATATTATCAGCTGTAGAGTACATGAGATTATCTTTCATTTCATAAACATTTGACTCGAGCAGCATGGACTTGAACCATGCAGGTCCACTTATACAGATTTATAAGTCCACTTATATATTTTTTTTCAATAAATATTGAGCACAACATACCTAACAGTGGACTATTAATAGTTAAGTTAGTAGGCTATTAGTAGTTATGTAATGACACACTGCCCTCTCCTTTCTGACCCCTGTCCCCATCCCGGGCATGCAGTACAGTGCAGTACAGCAGCAATTCAGAAAAA
>NW_007728613.1:151315-154792 GCF_000696425.1 Galeopterus variegatus | reverse complement strand
AAAGACAAAAAAAAAAAAAAAAAAAAAAAAAAAATTTCCCATCATATAAAAAAATATTCCCATCATATAATTATGCAGTACTGTACACAGAGTCAGAATTAAAATTGCCATAAACTGTATTAGCAGTCTACCTCTCTTCATTGGTTTTTATTTTTTATTTTTTTTCATTCCTTTTTCCAAAGAATGGTTAATTTTATAGATGAGACTAAAAAATGAACATTTTGAATAAATATTAGTTTAATGAGAGTTTAATAGTTTAATGATTAATTTTATCAATTACATTGCACTAGAGAAAGAGAACTGGATGGGTTTTTTTTTTTTTTAATTCAAGCTTTAATTAAATGATGTTTTTAAAGTCATATGTAAAACCAAGGATACAATTTTAAAATATGAGCATGTATTTAAATCCAAAGGATTTTTTTCATATATCTTATTGATAAGCTTTCAGATGGAATCTTAATGCCATATAAACTTTCTGTTGCAGTAATCTTTTGCTGAATAAAAAGCTACCTAAAACGTTAATGACCTGAGCAACGGTTTCATTTTGCTCGCACTTTGGTGGGTCAGTCATTCAGGAAGGGCTCTGCTAGGCAGTTTGTCTCTGATGGGCATGAATCGAACTTGTATGTGGCTCACTTCTAAGAAGACTTCTTCCCCTCCAAGTGTGGCATACTGAAATTCTTTGGTTTGTCCATCTTACTCGACATACCGTCTCATCCTCCAGGGTGCTCCATGTGGAATGGGCTTCATATAACATGGCAGCCACAGGATAGTCAACTGTCATGCATGGAGCTGGCTTTTACCAGTCAGTGTTTCAAGAGCAAGCATCCCATGAGCCCCAGGAAAAACAGCAAGAGTTCTTTTGACTTAGCCATAAAGATGTTCTAGACTGTCATACCTGACTCATGCTAATGGTCAAGCAAATTACCTCTCAATGGGAAAATGTCACACATCACAGTGAGGTAATCTTCTTGGAGATATTCTTCCACATAAGCCTATTTAATTTTTTATTTCTTAGTGCAATATCATTTTTATTCCTTAGGATCTTATAGTGATGATGATTTGGAAAGTCTCATCTTCTCCCTTTCCATTTTTGTGATGTCTTTTTTTACTTTTTAAAAATTGTGCTAAAATACATACATATAACATAAAATTTACCATTTTAACCATTTTTAAGTGGTGTTTTCAGTGGCATTAAGTACATTTACATTTGTGCAATCATTATCATCATCCATCTTTAGAACATTTTTTGTCTTGCAAAATTGAAAACAATGTATCTATTAAACTTAACACTCCATTCTCCCCTCCCCCGGCCCCTGGGAGCTACTATTTTTTTTTTTTTTTGTCTTTTTTCGTGTCTGGCAACGGATCGCAAACCTCAGTGTCACGCCCGTACCAGACCGGGACCGGCAACGGGATTGCAACCCTTGGTGCCACGCCCGCACCTTGCTCAGCCAGTGAGCGGGAACCGGTCTGTATGTGGGATCCGAACCCTCGGCGGGAGCGCCGCCGCACTCCCAAGCGGCGCACTATCCAGTGCGCCACCGGGCCGGCCCGGGAGCTACTATTCTACTTTCCATCTCTCTGAATTTGACTGCTCTAGGTACCACATATAAGTGGAATCATGGAGTATTTGTCTTTTTACATTTTTACTTAGCATAATGTCTTCAAGGTTCATCTGTATTTTAATTTTAAATGAAAGTATGAAAGGAAGTAAAACTAATTGGCAAATTTTTAGACTATACTATGAATACTATAGTATTATTATATTAATTTTATAAAATATCTTGTATTTCCCTGGTAATATATAAATTCTCAAATGAAATTTATAAAACACCAAATAACACTTTCTGGTGTTATTTCTAACTTTTAAAAAATTCACCAAAAAATATATTTTTTGATACTGAATATAGGAAGTTAATTTCATAGTAAGAGGCAGAGAAGAAATCTCTCTCTGACTTGTTTGATCCCAAGGCCTGGGTCTCACCCTCTGGATCATGCCCCTCCTTCTTACTCAGCACACCCCTGTTGATGGCTTTCTACCTGTGTTCACATGGTATCTGCTCTCCAGGGTCCAACAGTCAGGCTTGGGGTTGGACAGACCCAGAAAACATTTACAAAAATGCCAATGTGAGGGCCGGCCCGGTGGCGCACTCGGTAGAGTGTGGTGCTTGGGAGCACGGCGGCGCTCCCGCCAAGGGTTCAGATCCCATATAGAGACCGGTCCGCTCATTGGTTGAGCACGGTGCGGGCATGACACCAAGGGTTGCGATCCCGTTACCGCTCACGAAAAAAGACAGAAAAAGGAAAAAATAAAAAAATTTAAAAAAATAATAAAAATGCCAATGTGAGAGTCCAAGACAGGGTTTTTATGAACACACCACAGAATGTCTTAATCTTCAGGTCTTTAGAAAATTAATCATATGCAGAAACAAATAAGTTCAAAATAAGCTCTTTTCAAACCCAGGAAAAAATAAATAAAGAAGTTAATTTCAATGAAATAGTTAATTTCAATGAAATTCTAAAACAATGCTCCAAAACATTTGTGAAATCATCATTTTCTCCAGAACACACAACAAGTAGAGCATTTAGTAATTACCAATAAAACAATAAAAACTTGGCCAAATTTACGGAAATTCTAAAGGAAAAATAAATTGAACACAGTGGCATCGACATACATAATCCATTGGCAGGAAAAAGACAATTGTCACATGCATATGGAAAACTTATTATACATATTAAATTATCCTCCTCTCATTTAAAGATGCCATATATTGAAAATACATGTAAACACTATATTATTCCATTTATTTGTATTTTTAGTATGGGATAGAAACAACTTTCTAAGCATGGAATATAAAATGGTAAGAAGACATTTTCTCAGGCTTCAAAAATTCATTTTCTATTGTGAAAAATAAAGAACTAGGGGGAATATGTGTTAAAATATAATGTGCTATGTCCTTTAAAAAATTGTTCATAAATGAAAAGATCCTTGTTTAATTTTAAAGTGTCATTATGTTGTCAGTAATAAGGTTATAACAGCTTATTTGGTAGGAACAGATGAAGAATAACATGTTTGTGTGTGTGTGTACACAGGTGCACACATCACTATTGGCAATATAAATAAAGGTTTACAAAACATAAGGAAGAGTTACTAAGTAATTTGGGTTTTCAAATGTGAATGCAGCTCATTTTCATTTTGCTTTATTCATGTTTCCTCTCATACTGCCTTATATGATTTTTATTTTTCCCACAGCTATTTGAGGTATTGATGCAAAAACATACGGAGACAGTTTTGACTTTCAGAAGCTGAAGTCAATTACATGCTCATATCTCATTAGTGTTACCCACACTTTGATGGCCTTGCAAGAAGTATTTGAATGTAGTAAAATAAAAGCAATATGTTGAAAAATCAAATAGTCATTTTTCTTAAAACCTCTTCATAGACTTTGTTCATATCCCAAAAGAGCACTACTC
>NW_007728613.1:149428-150202 GCF_000696425.1 Galeopterus variegatus | reverse complement strand
TTGAGGAGACACAATTTAATATTTCTCTACTATGCATTATGGTGAGGCAAAATAAGATGAATATGTGGACATGAAGAATTAAAAATAACAACTGTGGAGCCATCTGTTAGGAAATATGTTGATCAGTATTTACACTGATTATTTAACCATATGATTGAATACTCATATTATACCACTGGGAAAATGCCAATTGTTTAAAAGAATCTTAGTAATACTTTAAGTCCATTCAAGGGATCATGACAAAGATCACAATCTGGAGAATATTTTTCCTAAAGTAACAGCCATTTTGAAAATACTAATAGATATTTGTTATTAACAAATGTTTCAAAATCTTCATCACCCATCATTCAATGGATATGTATTGAATCACTCATAGTGTATATAATGAAATTCAGTAATAATACCTCATCACATGGAGATATTTATAGTAAATCAGTGTTAAACAACAATTAGGATGGCAATATAAAATAAAGAAGTAATGGATTTGCAAATGAATGTAACAACTATATTTGATGTTAAGTGCCTTACACACACACACATGCACACAGACACACACACGCACACACACCCCATGAGAATTGGCATGGTCTGGAAAGGGAGATATAAGACTTGAGTTGAACATTCAACGATGAGTGTGATTTGCTACATAGAATGGAGAAGGGAAGATATATTAATTAGGATACTTGCAGCAGAAATTCCAGCCTTGGCCAGTTTAAACAGCCTGGCAGTCCCTGCCAGGTACCTATTAATTCCTTTTTGTTCCTTAAGAGCAGA
>NW_007728613.1:135803-148201 GCF_000696425.1 Galeopterus variegatus | reverse complement strand
GTGCTCAGATAACTGGCTTCCTTCCAGAATTAACTTGTCATATAATCTCTTCAGTTCCAATTATCTTTGTACTATACTCTGAAAAAAAAAAAAACAGATTTTTTTTTCTTTTGACTTTTTTTAAGAACAAGGCAAACTTTTCCTAGGAGCCTCTTCCTCAGTAAGTCGTGTTGTCTAGAGTTGCATTCTAACACTGTGCCGAAAAGAACCAAGACAGGGAGAGAATGTTGGTTAGATGAAACATGAGTCATCTCTGGAGCCAAGGAGGGGGCTGTTTCCCCCTTGAACTACGTATCTGAGTGAAAGAACCTGAATATCCAGGTAGAATTGCAGTTCTGTCTTGATTGACAAAGTAAAGGAATTGCAGTTAAAAGAGCAACCAACCATTAGAGAACACATTCATAAAAGAGAGATAGAAGTATTCCTAAATATGCACATTGAAAAAGTCAGGTTATATTTAAGAGATAATTTTCTAAAGAATTTGCATGGAGTAGAGACAGTTTTGAAAATGAGACATATTTCATTCTAAAAATAGTTTGCATCAAAGTAAAGGTTATTGCATTCAAGACTAGAGATTTTGGAGAGTATTTTCAAGTAGAGATAAAAACTGAATATTTTAAGCAAAGATATTTTAAACAGGGATATTAAAGTAGCACAAGAGCAGCCTTAAAGATGATTAATGTGGTTTGAGTTTGTAAGATTGATAGGAAGAAGGCTACTCTAAAGAAAAAGAGATGAAATAAACCAGGGGCTTGAACCAATATAGTGGTTATGAACTGCAGAGAAGGGAGTGAACTAAACACTTTCTCAAAAGATGAATCTATAGGTATTGGTGACAGAGTGAATATGGAAATGAAGGCTATAGAATCAAAGGTAACACTGAAGGTTTGAGTGTTTAAAAATAGAGAGAAAATTCATGCTACGAAATTAAGGATAATCGCAGAAAGAAGAACCCATCTGGAGATGTGAATGAGGAGTTTCTTTTAGGCTTTTGGTTTTGAGGTGATGGTTGTTACATTCTAAGTGGCATGTCCAAAAAGCATTTGATGATGTTTGTCAGCCTTTTGCCGTGGTTGTAGGTTCGTAGGCCATCTGCTTGAAAGTGTGAAAAGCCATGGGAAAGGATGAATGAGTACAAACAGAGTGAGAAATTTAAGCACATGCATATATTTTTAAATTATCAAGAGGAGCAGCCTGGCTGTATTCCCAACTTATAAGAAAGAAATTAGTAAAGATCGTAAGATTGAAGGACATGGAAAAGTTGTATAACTTTCAAAGAAATGAAGCTGAAATTATCAAGAGGAGCAGCCTGGCTGTATTCCCAACTTATAAGAAAGAAATCAGTAAAGATCGTAAGATTGAAGGACATGGAAAAGTTGTATAACTTTCAAAGAAATGAAGCTGTGGAATACTAACAGTGTTTTGATAAGGAGTTGAGATCATAAGCAAAGATTGGACTTAGAATAGAGAAAAGGAAAAGTGACATATTTTGAGGTAGAGAGAATAAAATATAAGGCAACTTATCCTGATTGTATAGGTTTGTTTCTTTAGAGTCAAAGATAAAGTCATATGTGAAGTAAGGTGGAACAGAAAAGGGTGGTCACAGAAAATGGAAAATGACTTTAAATAATTATTGTAAAGCTTATATGTCAGGAAGTCAGTTACATAGAAATACAATAATACAGAACATATATGTGACATCATTTTAAAGAACACACAATGATTGTCTTGAATGTACATTGGAAGATTCTGAATGTTTGTAGATATGTTGGCAAAACACTGGGAGAACGAAATTTCTTATTTTTGTCTGTATCTTGTAGCATAATATAAACCTATTCTATATCATATGATACTGGCATGACAACCTTAAAAAAATGGATTATATAGTCATGTAGAATTAATGAAAGAAATGTACATGATGAAAAATAATTTTAGCTTTTAGGGATAAGATGCAGTAATGCTTAAGAAGTGACATGTTGTTTTATAAAAATACTCTCAGAGATCCAGAGAACAATTTGTATAAAAATGTTAAAGTTTTGTTTGCTGTATGTTTGGCATCTATTTAAACAGCAAGGGTCTTTTTGTTTGTTTGTTTGTTTGTTTGTTTTTCCCCTTATTAAGCTTCCATATGCTAATGTTAGTTTTATGTTAAGAAAAAGTTATGAACGAGAAGAAATTTTAAAAATAACACACACTTCATCTTTCTGAAAAGAAAGCAATAGTCAATGATAATCTCACTTGATTTATACTGATTAAGTCACCCAATAATTCATTCTGTCTGCACAACACAGTCAGTTTTTACAGTGAGTGCTCAAAAATAATATCTGCTGTGCAAAAGAAAAAAGAAAGAAAGAAAAATGAAAGCCTAGATAACAGGGTATCATGATGGCACTTTTCACAGATGACTGAGAGTAGACACTCAGTTATTATCTATTATTTTTTCTCATTGTGAATAATTTAATTTTTAATTTTTCTTTTTTTAATTAATTAAACTGGAACATAATTGTTGACACATATTTATGGGGTACGGAGTTGACTATCAGTATTTGTGTATAGTATGTGATGATCAAATCGATATTATTAGCATATTCATCATTACAAATCATAGTTATTCTTTGTGTCCCTTACCCAATTACTCTCTAACCATCCCCCCCTTTCCCATCTCTAATACTCACTCATTAGTGGGAGCTAAGAAAGAAAGACCACAATAAAATACTGAACATTCAGAAGAAGAAAACAGATCTATAGTTAATAATTTAATTTTTAATGAGTTATCACTCAACACTTTTGGAAGAGAATTTATCTTATTATTTAGCGACTAGCTCTGAGATGTTGTGCTGCAGTGATTGGTATGGCATGTCAAGAGGATTTGTGTCCGACACAGTTTACTACTTCTCCCAAAGGTGCCATTTCTTTAGTAAATGACTTTGCCTCTTTGATGGTCTGTACTGTTCAAACACCAGAGTGAACGGAAGGACTGAATTAAACATTCAGACAGCCAATGGTGTTTATTTATTCAACCTGAAATATATGTATTATCATAATGTTATGTTCATTGTTCATGTGTAGACACTTGAACACAGTTTTACCTGTCATCTATAAATATTATTAGTCAATCCATATACTTCCTTAATGGATAAATAGCAATATTATGCACTGCTTCTAAATCCTTAGATAAAATGTTACAGTGAGTGCAAATGTCTTGATTCTGTAAATTTATTTATAAAGATATAGAATATACAGATGCTATTTTGGTATAATCACAAATGTAGTGTAATAGCAAGTGTGATACACATTTCCAGAAACTTCCATTAATACTTTTACTTCCGCAGGACAATATACAAGCACAGCAGGAAGCTGCAATTTTGAAACAACTTCAGGCAACTGGTCTACGGCCTGCGGTCTTACTCAAGCCTCTGAGGATGACTTGGACTGGTCCATCGGCAGCAGAATTCCTACTGAAGCATTGAGTCCAGACTCTGATCACACACCAGGTAAATCTAGTAGCTATTCCCAGGCCAAGTAATCCACTCAACTGGAAGCTTGCTTTAACTATTTGTGTGAATGTCAGAGTTCATTCCTTCTGTCCGTCTTAGCGTATAGTTCAGTAGGCTTTATTAAAGAAGGGCTAATCCCTTCTACTTCAACCCCTGAATTAATAAATAGGCCCAGAGCCAACACTGCTGCAACAAGGGAAGCCCATGACTCATATTCTGAAACGCAGAGATTTTGTTCACTCTACCCTACAATTATTATTAAAGTCCCTAGTTGGGGCAAGGGTGTGGAGGTGGCATTCGGGTCAATGGATGCAATAGGGAAAGGGATATAATTGGCAATGATAAGAGTTCTCCTGCTGTCACAATAGCCAGTGAGCTGACCACTTATTCCATTCCTGTCACTCTGAAGTGCAGGGGCCAAGATGTCAAGAGTGAATGGTGAGGGAATGCGTGACCATCAACAAAATCTTGACAAGTTTTGCTTCCTGCCCTGTGGTGGGAGATGCATGCAATCCTTAACAGCTTTATAGTTAACAGACTCAAAGTGGAAGTAAGCTTGTAATCATATGTATTTTTACTCCAAAGTCCAGCTGGCTCAGCTCTTTTCTTAGAGATCTGACTTTTCTTTGGGATAAAAAATAAGTTTTCCTAGGGATAAAATCTAGCTTTTCTTAGGGATAAAAAATAATAAAAGATATATGGGATGGTTAAATTTATGTCCACTTGGAAGGTGATTTGGATAAGATTAACATTTTAATTAGTGAAGTTTGAGTAAAGCAGATTGTCCTTCATAATGTGGCCACACCCAATCAGTTGAGAGCCTAAATAGAACAAAAAGACCAGCCTTCCCAGTAAGAGGGAGCTCTCCAAAAGCTGTCTTCAGACTTTATCTGCACCATTGTCTTTCCTGGGTCTCCAGCCTGCCAGCCCACACTGCAGATTTTGAAACTTGCGTGAGCAAGTAATAACCATGTGCACCAATTCCTTGTAATAAATCTCTTTCTATATGTCTATACATACTATTTGCTCTGTTTTTCTGGAGACCCCTGACTAATACAATATTTTTCAAAACAATTACAGCATAGGCACAATGAAAAGGAACAAGAGTACATGAAGTTAAAATAACTTTTCAAAGGAAAAGTATACAAGATTGGTTTGACTATTATATGACTAACAAAAAAAACACATTAATTTTATTATTTATATACTCTGGGCAGATTGGACATATCATAATGTCCATGCTTTTTTAAAAGTTTTTTCTTCATTTAACTTTCAATTGAATAGTCTCAGTCCGTTAGTCCTACCAACATGTATTTCCTCTTCCTTTCACCAAGTAACTTGTTTTCCTTAAAAAGCATGAAGTTAATGTACACCAAATTATAGCTTTAACAGTATAGGATAAAGAATCACGAAACAGAGGTCAGTAATTAGGAGGACTTAACATATAACAAAGGTGCATATTTTAGTTCAGTGGGAAAATGAGGTACTATTTAATGTGGTGCTAGCATACCTGATTATCCACCTCAAAAGAAATAGAATTAAACCCCAGTTTTATGTCATGTACAGAAATATACTCCAGATGTTTTAAAGACTTGCATATAACAGAAACAAAGAAACTCTTGCAGGAAAACCGAGAGTAAACTATGTGCAATTTAGAAGCGGGATCTAACTTTCAAAAACCCAGAATCCAATTTCTAAACCCAAGTTAGAAAGCATTCTGTCTGCATTGACATAAAAAAAAGACAAACTCATAATAATATGTGTATAAGGATATTTACTTCAGCATTGTTTGCAGTCAAAAAAAAAGGGAAATAAGAGAATGTGATCATTTATTTGTTCATCTGTTCATTCATTTATTCATTTATCAAATGCCAGGCACTGTTGTAGGTCCTGTGGATACATCAGTGAATAAAACAGACAAAAATTTCTGTCACAGTGAAGCTCACATTTTAGAATGAGGGAAAAGATGATGGAAAAACATAATAAATAAATAAGTTACGGGCGGCCCGGTGGCGCACTGCTACAGTGAGCCGCTTGAGAGCGCGGTGACGCTCCCGCCGAGGTTGGGATCCCACATACAGACCGGTTCCCGCTCACTGGCTGAGCGAGGTGTGGGAGCAACACCAAGGGTTGCGATCCCGTTGCCGGTCCCGGTCCGGTGCGGGCGTGACACTGAGGGTTGCGATCCGTTGCCTGACACGAAAAAAGACAAAAAGGAAAAAAAAATAAAAAATAAAAAATAAATAAATAAATAAATAAGTTACATGGTCTATTAAAAGTTGAGGGCAAAAAAGACTGGAGAGTAAGTAGAATTAAGATGGTCAGAAGATGGGTGTATGCCTTGGGGTTGGGGGAGGAAAGTAATGTAAATAGGCTGGTCAAAATAGTCTGCAGTGAAAAAATGCCATTGAAAAAAGATGTGAAAAATGCGAGAGAGTGAGCCATGTGATACCTAATGAAAAAGTGTTTCAGCCAGAGGAAGATAAGCATGTGCCTGGTGAGTGTCTCAGCCTGGGCATTAGTGACATTTGGGTCAGTCTAGTTCACTGTTGGGAGTCTGTCCTGTACACTGTAAGATGGTTAGCAACATTCCTGGCCTCTACTGACTAGCCAGAAGCATCCCTCTCTCTAGTAGTGACAAGCCAAAATGTCTTTAGAAATTGCCTACTATACCGTGGTGGCAAAATTACCCCCTGTTGAAAACCTAGAGGAACAGCCTGGGGGGTAACTTGTTCAATCCACAGAATGCAATAAATATCATGCAGCCACTAAAAAGAGAGCATCTAGTGCTATACAGTTGATTTATAAGGATTTCTAAGAGATATTTTTATTGAAAAATAATTGATTGAACATATGTGTTGGGTACAGAATTGAATATCAGTACCTGTGTACAATGTGGGATGGTCAAATCAGGATAACTAACATGTTCATCATTACAGAATGTAATCATCCCATGTGTCCATCAACTAATTTCTCACTTACTTCTCTCCCCTTCCCCCTTTCTTGCATCTAGTAACCACAGCTCTAATCTCTCCTTCTGCAAGTTCAATGCATTATTGTGATTGTTTTTCTTTCCTTCCTTCCTTCTTTCCTTCCTCTCTTCTTCTTTTCTTTCTTCCTTTCTTTTTTCTCCCATTTATGAGTGAGGACATGCAGTATTTCTCTTTCTGTGCCTAGCTTGTTTCATTTAACATAGTTTCTCCAAGCTGATCCATCTAGATGTGAGTGACAGTATTTCATTCTTTTTATGGATGAGTAGTATTCCGTTATGTATATATACCACATTTTTTGTATCCAATCGTCTGTTGATGGACATTTAGGTTGGTTCCATATCTTGGCTATTGTAAATAGAGCTGCAAAGAACATGGGAGTGCAGGTATCCCTTCAACATGATGATTTCCATTCCTTTGGGTATATACTCAGTAGTGGGATTGCTGGACCATATGGTAGATTTATCTGTAGTTATCTGAGAAACCCCCATACTATTTTCCATAGTGTCTACTAATTTTCAGTCCTACGAACAGTGTAGATGATTTCCCATTTCTCCACATCCTCTCCAGTATTTGTTATTCTCTGAAAGATATTATTGAAGGAGTAAAGAAATGCAAAAAATCATTACTGTGATCTAATTTTTTTTAAAGCAAGACACAACAAACACCTCGTTATTTGTTCATATGTGTAAATCTATGCACAGATATTTCTATGAATTATTACGTGAGCACAGAGAAAAGGATAAAAGGATACATACTTGTTAATTAACATGGACTACTTGAATGGGTGAGTTGGTGTAGAGGAGAGGGGAAGTAAATCCAAAAAGAAAAAGTAAGTAAAAGCAGGAATTTTACTACCTTAGTCCATTTGTGCTGCTGTAACAAAATACCTGAGACTGGGTGATTTATAAAGAACAGAAATTTATTTCTCACAGTTCTAGAGGCTGGAAGTCCAAGATTAAGGCACCAGCAATTTCACTGACTAGTAAGGGTTTCATCTCTCTGCTTCCAAGATGGTGCCTTGTTGTTCCAACTTCCAGAGGAAACAAACTCTGTGTCCTCTTGGCGTGGTCCACGCCATGGCAGGATCCTAAAGGAGTCAGCTTGGGCTGCCCTCTCTGAGTTGGCAGGACCACCGGAGGGAGAGCTGTTGGCAAGGCTGCAGCTACGAGTCCTTCTACAGCTGTAAGGGTTCCTGCCTCGGCTTCATGGTACTGCTTTTACTTTCTCTTTTGATGTTTTGGTCAGCATGGCAGTTTCCTGAGTTTCCAAAAGATGCAGAAAATGACACACAAACAGTTTTTGTCATAAAATTAGATAGTCCCACCAAAGATCCGGGAAGACTGAACAATTCCAAATTGTCCCTTTTGAGTCAATTAATTATGCCAACGGATGTTTCAAAAACATCAGTTACGATTAATCATGAGCAATTGTCTTTACCAGAGAAATTAATAAATAAAAGAAGTCCCCATCCTCTTCCCACCATCTGGGTAAATGGTTACATGGGATAAAAAAGGGGGAAAGGAAAAATTTGGTATCCCCCTAGGGGACGTCCAAAGTATGATCTAAGTTGGCAAACGTCATTTACTGGAGATTGTATTAATGGCAAGAGAATGGTTGGCATTAATGAGAAATTATATGATTGGGACAAATTAAGTATATGGGAATGAAACCATAGAATTCCCTATACGTGGTGGTGTCCAGTTTTAATAAATCATTAAAAATCAGTTATTGGGATAAAAATATATTCTGTAAAATTATTAAACCTGCAAAATTAGATCTTAAAAGAATAAGAGAGTGCAACTGGTTTTGTGAGGGATGGTGCTGTGCACAAGGACACTTTAACATTTAGATCAAGATTACAGGGCCACGGAAATGTTAACATTTTTCCTTTTAGCAAAGTTGTATTTACATTTAAGAATAGATATAGGTTATCTACAAAATAACTGCCACCCTGTTAATAGGGTGGATATTAACCACAGCTTGCTAACAGAAAAAGGTCACAAGATAACTTCAAGACAATGAAGGGATGGTTCAGATCTTATAACCTGATTCCAGGAAAAAAAAGCATTAGTTGATCACCTGAGATGTGCTGACAAAAGGAAAGGACTGGCTAGCCTCTAAAAAAGTTTCCTCCCTGCTTTTTGGACTATTGATTTAAGCTGCTGATACAATAAAAATAGTACCCAAAGCCCCCCTGCAGAGAAAAATCTAAATAAAAGGCATTATCTCATGCTCTACTGGGCTCCAGCTGTAAAATGCTGGCAGCCCACAAAGAGAGAACGTGCATATTGATGCATTGAGGTCTCCGTCTGTGTTTGTTATTTTTGCTGACCCTCTCCTTCCCTTTTCGGGTACCCACCCCTCGCTGAAGCTGGATTTCGGCATCCTCTCATGACAGAAAGGACAAAAAGGAGCAAACCCATTTCCTCAAGCCCTTTCATAAGGGCCCTAATTCCATCCAAGAGTATTCTACCCTCATGACTTAATCATCTCCTAAGTGCTCCACCTCTTAATACTATCAGATTGGTAATTAAATTTCAACATATGAATTCTGGGGGGCAAATTCAGACCACAGCAGTCTCTCAAAAGAAATCTAACATACATAATTACAGCATATTTATGTTTGTAGAAAATGAGATGGATATTTTTTAAGTTTTGCCACTTAAAATTTTTCAGTTTTTGCTTTTAACTTTTTTAATATTTACTTTTTCTCAATATTCTTTCATCAATTTTATATTACATAATACGGTTTTCTAAAATTTTCAGATTATAAATAAGCAGAAAAAAAAAAAAGCTTTTCTAGTAGTCCCCATACAGTAATATAACCACCAATAAGCTTTGTTTTGTGCATGCTGCCATTCATTCTTAATGTATATATTTTCAAACAAAAATAGGTTTTTACTTGATGTAAGGGATTAATTTAACCAAGGAGGTGAAAGATCTCTGCAATGCGAACTACAAACCACTACTGAAAGAAATTAAAGAAGACACAAAGAGATGGAAAGATAGTCCATGCTCTTGGATTGGAGGAATTAACATCATGAAAATGACTATACTACCCAAAGTGATCCCCATCAAAATACCAAAGACAATCTTCAAAGAAATGGAAAAAAACTTAACAATCTTAACTTTCATATGGAACAACAAAAGACCCCGAATAGCCAAAGCAATCCTGAGCAAGAAAAATAAAGCTGATGGCATAACATTACCTGACTTCAAATTATGTTAAAAAGCTATTGTAACCAAAACAGCATGGTACTGGCATAAAAATAGACACTCAGACCAGTGGAGCAGAATTGAGGACACAGAAATCACCCCTCAGGCTTATAGCAACAAAAATCTACACTGGGGACAAAGGCAACAAAAATCTACATTGGGGAAAAGACTGTCTCTTCCACAAGTGGTACTGGCATAATTGGATATCCATATGCAGAAGAATGAAACTAGATATGCACCTCTCACCATATACTAAAATCAACTCAAAATGGATTAAAGATGTAAGTATAAGACCTGAAAATGTAAAATCACTAAGGGAAAATAGAGGTGAAACACTTCAGGAATTAGGTCTGAGCACAGTCTTTATGAATATGAACCCAAAAGCACAAGCAGCAAAAGAAAAAATAAACAATTCGGACTACATCAAACTAAAAATCTTCTGCACAGCAAAGGAAACAATCAAGAGAGTGAAATGACAACATACAGAGTGGGAAAAAATTTTTGCTAACTATGCATCTGACAAGGCATTAATATCTATATTATACAAGAAACTCAAGCAATTACACAGTAAAACAAAAACAAACAAACAAAAATAACCCAGTTAAAAAATGGGCAAAGGAGCTGAATAAATATTTTTCAAAGGAAGACATACAAATGGCCAACAGGTACATGGAAAAATGCTCAATACCACTAGTCATCAGGGAAATGCAAATTAAAACTGCATTGAGATACCATCTCATCCTAGTTAGACTAGCTATAATCAAAAAGATGGTGAATAACAAATGCTGGCAGGGGTGTGGAGAGAAGAGAACACTCCTACATTGTTGGTGGGACTATAAATTTGTACAATGACTGTGGAAAACTGTATGGAGTTTCCTCTAACAACTACCGATAGATCTTCCATACGAACCAGCAATCCCACTTCTGGGTATATATCCAGAGGCATGGAAATCATCATGTCAAAGAGATACCTACACTCCCATGTTCATTGCAGCTCCATTTACAATAGCCAAAAACATGGAACTACCTATATGTCCATCCATGGATGATTGGAAAAGGAAAATGTGGTATATATACACCATGGAATACTACTCTGCCATAAAAAAGACTGAAATTCTCCCATTTGCAAGAACATGGATGAACCTGGAGAAACTTGTGTTGAGTGAAATAAGCAAAGCACAGAGGGATGAATACTGCATGTACTCACTCATAAGTGGGAGCTAAGAGAGAAAGAAGGAAGGAAAGAAAGTCCACAGTGGTGCATTGGACTTGCAGATGGAGAGAACATACCTTGGGATACAAAGTGGTGGAGGGGGAGGGAGGTTGGGGATAATTGAACGGGGTCATGGGGTACAAGTGCAATTTGTAGTAAGGTGCATGCTGCCAGTATGGATCTGGTCTTCACATCTTGAGCATGAGGGGTGACCGTCGGTTTTGTATCTCATGAATATTCATAGCCAATAAAAATAAATAAATAAATAAATAATATATAGTGTGAATAAGTATATATATTATAAAAGACTTTAAACAACATAGTTTAAATTTATAAAATTATCTAGTGGTAAACTCAAATTATTTCCTAATCCTTTCATTGCAATAAACATCTCAACAATAAATATACATTTAGATGGAACTTTTTTTATTTTCACATAATTCCTGAGGGTAAATACATGTTTCTTTTCCTTGAGATATTATGGGAAATAAGCCAATTTTCATTTCTGCTGCTAAGAAGCAGACAGTAGTAACATGCCGATACAGATGCCTTTGAGTTCTTTAGATACCATCCCCAGCAATCTTCCCTTATCCTAAGACAGTATTTGAAAACTACAGAGCACGTCTGCTTGTATAATACTAATGCCACAAAAAGTATTGCAGGCTCAGCTGAGGAAAAGATCAAAGTATAGTTAATAGATATGAGAAAGATTACACCCATTGTTCAAAAAGACAAACATGAGTGATCAATTGATACTTTTTAATGGAACAATTAAGGTCTATTAATGGGAGTATTTATTTTCCTGTTTGGTCTTTTATAGCTTGTGTAAGTTTATTAAAGACCACATGAGAAGTTTTTAATCTGGTTATTTATGCAATAGTGTACACAGTAATGTTGTCCAGAGATAAAGAAAAGTAATCACTCTGACAGAATGCTTTATTATTTTTTCTTTTAATTGCTACTTGAGACAGTATATTTTTACAGAGTGCTCTCTTCAAAGCAGCCTGATTATATCATGCTTGATACACTAATATGGCTCAGTGAACTTGCTTAGGCATCTCTAAGACAATGGACTGCTAAATAAATTGTAAGGGCATTCATTAATTTTGACTCTCTGGGAAAAACAAAATTCTTTATGAGAAAGCCAACAACTTCAAAGAGCCTATGGTCTATTTCTAAGCATCACAACATCACTTAATTAAAGCCGTATTTATGGATCTGTTCGCTTATTGTTACCAAGATGAAGAATTAGATACATAAGGAGGCCATTTTCAATGCCCATCACAGTTCTATTTATGAGCCTTTTCGGAGACATTGCTGAAATCATAGAGAGAAACTACAAACATCAATCCACTCTTTAGTCTACACATGAATAGCATTTAGACTTAAGATATAAGAGATGGAATGGCAAGAGTGACATTTGTGTGGCATGAATTTAAAAAGGCACAACACACAATGCTGCCGTCTCTCTTTTTCTTT
>NW_007728613.1:132936-135748 GCF_000696425.1 Galeopterus variegatus | reverse complement strand
ATTTGTGTGGCATGAATTTAAAAAGGCACAACACACAATGCTGCCGTCTCTCTTTTTCTTTTCCTTCATAACTTTATTTTCTTTTTAATGGTATAATTGACCATCTATGAAATTACACTATAAACTCCAGTGAGAAAGGGGTCATGTCTTTTGCTATTTTTATATTTCCCCTAGCATTTAAGATAAGATTGAATTGCACTTGATAAATACTGGTGTAGGTCACATGTTACTTTGATCTATTCCCTTCTGTATTTGTTAACAGCAAAGTATTTTGGATTAATTACTGCAACAAGCTTTTCCTGAGTGCCTATTAAATTCCACACACTGTGTTGGGAACTGAGGGTATGAATTAATTAGATGTTTGCTAAGTAACTGTGGAATGGAATACACTACCTGATATAACCCACATGCTTGTTATTGTTCAGTTCTGTTCACCACACAAGGTCAAAAATACCCCCAAATAATCTTAGTACTACTAATGCTCTCATGGGCATAATAGCAATGTAAGGCACAAAGTGTTCAACAGATATTACTTACTTGTACGTGGTTGACAGTGNTAAATAAATAAATAAATAAATAAGTTACATGGTCTATTAAAAGTTGAGGGCAAAAAAGACTGGAGAGTAAGTAGAATTAAGATGGTCAGAAGATGGGTGTATGCCTTGGGGTTGGGGGAGGAAAGTAATGTAAATAGGCTGGTCAAAATAGTCTGCAGTGAAAAAATGCCATTGAAAAAAGATGTGAAAAATGCGAGAGAGTGAGCCATGTGATACCTAATGAAAAAGTGTTTCAGCCAGAGGAAGATAAGCATGTGCCTGGTGAGTGTCTCAGCCTGGGCATTAGTGACATTTGGGTCAGTCTAGTTCACTGTTGGGAGTCTGTCCTGTACACTGTAAGATGGTTAGCAACATTCCTGACCTCTACTGACTAGCCAGAAGCATCCCTCTCTCTAGTAGTGACAAGCCAAAATGTCTTTAGAAATTGCCTACTATGCCGTGGTGGCAAAATTACCCCCTGTTGAAAACCTAGAGGAACAGCCTGGGGGGTAACTTGTTCAATCCACAGAATGCAATAAATATCATGCAGCCACTAAAAAGAGAGCATCTAGTGCTATACAGTTGATTTATAAGGATTTCTAAGAGATATTTTTATTGAAAAATAATTGATTGAACATATGTGTTGGGTACAGAATTGAATATCAGTACCTGTGTACAATGTGGGATGGTCAAATCAGGATAACTAACATGTTCATCATTACAGAATGTAATCATCCCATGTGTCCATCAACTAATTTCTCACTTACTTCTCTCCCCTTCCCCCTTTCTTGCATCTAGTAACCACAGCTCTAATCTCTCCTTCTGCAAGTTCAATGCATTATTGTGATTGTTTTTCTTTCCTTCCTTCCTTCTTTCCTTCCTCTCTTCTTCTTTTCTTTCTTCCTTTCTTTTTTCTCCCATTTATGAGTGAGGACATGCAGTATTTCTCTTTCTGTGCCTAGCTTGTTTCATTTAACATAGTTTCTCCAAGCTGATCCATCTAGATGTGAGTGACAGTATTTCATTCTTTTTATGGATGAGTAGTATTCCGTTATGTATATATACCACATTTTTTGTATCCAATCGTCTGTTGATGGACATTTAGGTTGGTTCCATATCTTGGCTATTGTAAATAGAGCTGCAAAGAACATGGGAGTGCAGGTATCCCTTCAACATGATGATTTCCATTCCTTTGGGTATATACTCAGTAGTGGGATTGCTGGACCATATGGTAGATTTATCTGTAGTTATCTGAGAAACCCCCATACTATTTTCCATAGTGTCTACTAATTTTCAGTCCTACGAACAGTGTAGATGATTTCCCATTTCTCCACATCCTCTCCAGTATTTGTTATTCTCTGAAAGATATTATTGAAGGAGTAAAGAAATGCAAAAAATCATTACTGTGATCTAATTTTTTTTAAAGCAAGACACAACAAACACCTCGTTATTTGTTCATATGTGTAAATCTATGCACAGATATTTCTATGAATTATTACGTGAGCACAGAGAAAAGGATAAAAGGATACATACTTGTTAATTAACATGGACTACTTGAATGGGTGAGTTGGTGTAGAGGAGAGGGGAAGTAAATCCAAAAAGAAAAAGTAAGTAAAAGCAGGAATTTTACTACCTTAGTCCATTTGTGCTGCTGTAACAAAATACCTGAGACTGGGTGATTTATAAAGAACAGAAATTTATTTCTCACAGTTCTAGAGGCTGGAAGTCCAAGATTAAGGCACCAGCAATTTCACTGACTAGTAAGGGTTTCATCTCTCTGCTTCCAAGATGGTGCCTTGTTGTTCCAACTTCCAGAGGAAACAAACTCTGTGTCCTCTTGGCGCGGTCCACGCCATGGCAGGATCCTAAAGGAGTCAGCTTGGGCTGCCCTCTCTGAGTTGGCAGGACCACCGGAGGGAGAGCTGTTGGCAAGGCTGCAGCTACGAGTCCTTCTACAGCTGTAAGGGTTCCTGCCTCGGCTTCATGGTACTGCTTTTACTTTCTCTTTTGATGTTTTGGTCAGCATGGCAGTTTCCTGAGTTTCCAAAAGATGCAGAAAATGACACACAAACAGTTTTTGTCATAAAATTAGATAGTCCCACCAAAGATCCGGGAAGACTGAACAATTCCAAATTGTCCCTTTTGAGTCAATTAATTATGCCAACGGATGTTTCAAAAACATCAGTTACGATTAATCATGAGCAATTGGCTTTACCAGAGAAATTAATAAATAAAAGAAGTCCCCATCCTCTTCCCACCATCTGGGTAAATGGTTA
>NW_007728613.1:113538-132084 GCF_000696425.1 Galeopterus variegatus | reverse complement strand
AATTAATTAGATGTTTGCTAAGTAACTGTGGAATGGAATACACTACCTGATATAACCCACATGCTTGTTATTGTTCAGTTCTGTTCACCACACAAGGTCAAAAATACCCCCAAATAATCTTAGTACTACTAATGCTCTCATGGGCATAATAGCAATGTAAGGCACAAAGTGTTCAACAGATATTACTTACTTGTACGTGGTTGACAGTGCCCTGAAGGTTAGGAAGATGAGGATTGTACTTCCTCCTGGGCAGACAGGACATATGTTATTATTCCTACATTGGAGATGAGGAATACAGACACTAAATGATTGCTCTAATCTTGTACAATGAGTAAAAAAGCCTGAAACCCTGTTGTATGGAGCATAAACCAAACCCTTTCTGGGACATTACGGTAGCATCCTCCTCCCTTCTATACAGCTCTGCCTCAATGCTTTTAAGCTCCCTACTTGGACCACTTATCCTCAGTTTCATTCTAGGCTTATATCATCACCTGTCTCTGATTGGATAGAGGGAGACTCCCGTATTCATTTGCCTGGGAATGTTGTACTAGGACAGGGATATGGAGTTTGATATATAAAAGCCAGCCCTCCCTCACATGTTTACCAGACCCTTATTCATAGACTCACTCCAATCTGATTCATACACACTCAAACAAATGCATAAATACACATTCACACACAGAAACAGACAGTGAATATACTGTCTCACATTTGTTTTTAAAGTTCTGATCATTGGACCAGAAAAATTTGAGGCATTCTTAAAAGAAGAAGGAATAAAAAGGCACACAGGATCAGAATGAACGGAGTTAAGAACTGTAGAAATCCAGCCTAAGGAAACATGGTTCACTATAGGTCTTCCCAAAGAACTTACACAGGTATTCTAAGATCGATGTAAAAAATATGAGCATGGATTGAATTGCGTCCCCCCAAAATTCATATGTTAAAGTCCTAATCCTAATACAACTATATTCGGAGATAGGATCTTTAAGTAGGTAATTAAAGTTATTAATGAGGTCATAAGTGTGGGCCCCTAATTCAGTAGGACTGTTATCCTCATAAGAAGAAGAGAAACGAAGAATGTGCACACAAATAGGAAAGGCTGTGTGCGGACCCTGAAGTCGGACATCTACAAGCCAAGAAGAGAGACCTCGGGAAAAACCAAACCTGCTGACACCTTGGTCTTGGACTTCCAGCCTCCAGAATTATGGTAAAATAAATTTCTTCTGTTGAAGCCATTTGAATCTCTGGAATTTTGTTAGGGCAGCCCTAGTAGACTAATACGAATACCAAGAAAGTTTGTGAAGAATTCTTCAGGGTAACTCACTCAGAACACCTGCAATTGTTGGGAACTTGTACTCGCCGCTCGTATTTCCCACCAGCAACTGCTATTTCAAAACACAGATGCTCACAGAGGTAGCATTTTTTCTCAGGATAAAATCAGAGAACTGTTGTCTAAAGAAAATTGGACATCTGCCTGAGAAGGGACAATCATGAGATAATTACAGCCTGAAAAGAAGCCATGACATGCTTGGAGTTATGCAGGACCAACACAATAGTGAGTGGTTTTGAACCTCAGCTGCATATTAGAGTCATCTGGGCAGTTTAAAGAAATGCTAATATCTGGGATCTGTCCACAAAGATTCTAATGTAATTGGTCTTTGTTGTAGCCTGGGCATCAAGAATTTAAGAATTCCTTATGGGATTGTAATACGTAGCCGAAATTGATAATCCCTGACCTTATAGAAGAGTCTATTTGTGTACATGCCCTACCCACCTAAACTGCACCTGTTGTGCATTCTCCCAATCAAAGCAGAGGTCTGTTGGGTAAACAGTTTTGTATAACAGTGTGGGTATTCTTCGTTGTGTCCTACACTGAGCAACAAAGTTTTTCAATCATAAATTTAAATGGATAGCCAAGAATCACCAGGTATCACAACAACCAATAGCATGAAAGAACAAGAAGAGCATGTGAAAAGAGAATAATGATCACTGGAGAAAACAGGTAACTCAGTAAAACAGACAAAAGTTACATTTCTTGTTGCTCTTTGGAAAACTGCTTCTGTGTTTGTTTACTAGCCAGACTCATGAGCCCCACATCACCTAACTTCTCACGTACTTGGGATGAAAGCTGCCAGTCAGATGCACATGTGGAAGACTTTGATTTGGAAGTAAGCAGCAATTATCCTCCTCCACTTACCCCAGTATCCTATACACGTATAACCGCTGCTATATGCACCACGATATAAAAACATGGGAATATATATATTCCCATGGATCTACACAAATGTATATGTATTTCAATACGTATATATGTTTAAATATGTAGTAACATAAAATGTATTTCCTATTGACTAGATACTTAATTATAAGTATAGTTAATTTTTAAGTATAGATAATTTTTAATTTTTTCTACAGTATGCATTGTAGAAATATATAGTGAAATATTTAGAAAGATGATGCCATTTCATACCCAGGTTTACTTTTAAATAATCCAGTGATATTGAGGATATAGGTATGGCAGACTGACCACGAGTTGGAAATTGTTAAAGGTGGGTTTTGAGTAGATAGAAGTTTATTATCCTATTCTTCCTACTTTGGTATAAATTTGAAATTTTCCAAGATAAAAATGTGTTAAACAAATGGTTCCCACAAAGTGTGAATATGTAAGGAACTCACACAGTTTAATAGCAATATATATATATATAGTAATAATAAACAAAATAAACATTAAAAAAAAACAATTAAAAAATGGGCAAAGAACCTGAATAGACATTCTCCAAAGGAGACACTAAAACAGCTAACAGGTATATAAAGAGGAGGTTAATATACCTATTGATCTGGGAAATGCAAGTCAAATCTACAATGAGATATCACCTCACACCTGTTATGATGGCTATTTCCAAAAAGATAAGAAATAAAAGTGGCTGAGGTTGTAGAGAAAAGGAAACCCTTATACACTGCCGGTAGAATGTAGATTGGTACAGGCACTGTGAAAAACAAGTGGAGAGAAATTGAAAATAGAACTCCCATACGACCCAGCAGTCCTCTCCTGGGTATATACTCAAAGGAAATAAAATCACCACCTCACAAAGATATCCTGCAGCCCCAAGTTCACTACAGCATTATTCACAATGGCCAAAATGTGGAAACAAACTAAGTATCTTTAGATGAATGAATGAGTTAAAAAAAGTTATTTATATATATACACACATGCATATTTATGTATGTGTGTATATATATAAATAAAATGGAATATTATTCAGTCTTTAAAAAGATCTTGGCATTTGTGAAAACACAGATGAAACTAGAAAACATTGTTAAGTGAAATAAGCCAGACACAGAAAGAAAAAATATTGCACGATCCCACTTACATGTGGAATCTAAAAAGAAGAAGAAGAGAAAACTCAAATTCATAAAAACAGGGTAGAACAGTGATTACCAGGGGCAGGGGAGTGGGAGTGGGGGAAATTGGGAGATAGAGGTCAAAGTGTATAAAGTTACAGTTATGTAGAATTAATTAGTCTAGAGCTTTAATGTTCAGCATGAGAACTAGAGTCATTAATATTTTATCACATACTGGAAGCTTGCTAAGAGATTAGATTTTAGGTACTTTTACCACATACACACCAAAAGTAATGATGTAAGATGACAGATATGTTAATTTGCTTGGCTATAGTAATCACTGTGCTATGTATATGCATATCAAAACATGTTGTACACCTTAATTATACACAATAAAAAATAAAATTAAAATACTAATATATGAATGTAGTTATTTTTGTTTTCTTTTATTGCCAGTATTTTACTACAGCATACTGAATATGCTGTATGATAGCATTTACGCACATTATTAGTGTTTTTTTCTCATTTTCCCGATTTGTGCCTCCTTCTTTTCATTTCCCCTTGACTTTTTTCCTGTTATGCCACCAAAATAATATGAGCATAAGGTAACAAGTGATTTTATCCAGGAGAATGACTTAGAATATTAGTATAAAATGAGTAACAATAATAGAATAACTAATATTTATTCTGTTTTTATTATATCTTTTGACAAACTTTAATATCATCTCAAAATAATTTGGCTCTGATATTTTAAAAACATTAATTTGATGACTAAGTAAATGCTTTTATTTATTTTGGAATGAAAGACTACTAATTGTTTACTCTCAAACAGAACAAAGAGGATATTTCTAAAATTGTTTTTCTTTGTTTCTTCTTTAAAGAATAGCATACAACTAAAAATAAATAATTGCTACACCTATCTAAATAAAACATGTCTTTTCAAAAACTGATGTGACTTTTTGTAGCTACTATTCATAGATTATCGACACCATGCACCTGGCTCTAAACAGACTTTCTCATTAATATTCACAGCAAGATTAAGAATTTTGCAGAAAAAAAAAAAAATTGATACATGAGAGGGTTAACAACTTGCCCCCAGCCACATAGAAGGCACTTGTGGAATCTACCATTGGGAACCATATTTGTCTGAAGCAAAAGCCTGTGTTTCTAGACATTTCTTTTTCACCTTAATATGATTTTCTCAAAATTTCATGAAATGTCCAAATTTGATGACATAAAATAGTCAGTAATTGATAGTTTTTCTTCTAAAAAATGAAATGTTGGAATTGAGATCATTCTTGCTATTGCATTCTATCTGCATCAAATGGCTCAAAACAAATAAGTATGTATTTTTCTACATTTACTCTATTTGCTGTTTCTTCCCACAGTTCAGTATCATTTTTACTTTCTTCTTGTCTTGTGTTACTTTCTACAAATACAAATATTTCACTCCAAATATGCAGCAACACGAAGAAGGAAAACTAGGAGTCTTTGCTGGCTGATATGACTCAAAATATGTCTTGCAGATTAACTTCAAAAAAGCAATAAATAGGACCCAAGGTTTGCTTATTAACCAGAATTAGCATAACCGCATTTCTCTCCATAGTGAGCATTTAGGCCAACGTCGTTCCTGTTTTCCTTGCTTTTCTCTAAGACAGAAGGTAGACTTGACTTTCGTGATGTTTAGACAGCAGTAAGAAGAAGCCATGATCATCTATAACTACGCCATATTTGTTCAAACACTCACATGATCAGACAAACAGCAATTTCCATTTTGCTGCCAAAAGGTCATACTGGTCTCAAACCGTGAACCACTTCCAGTCACACACAGGTGCCATCTGAATCAGATACCCCAACCAATTTTTACCAAATGCGTCTGCTTCTGGAGAGAAACACAATCTTAATTTTTGTTTTTCTTTATTTTGCTGTATTTGTTTACATGCTTTTAAAATACTTCCAAGAATTCTTAACAGTTTTAAGTAGGACAAGTAGGACCAAGTGATGCTTTCTTTTTTTATCTCTTTTCTCTCTTTTTTTTTCTTTTTTACATATATCAAAAGATATCAGCCGTGAGACATGGTATTGAGTAAAAAGCATGTGAGTAAACCAAACCTTTTAGAATCCTGGAAGGCATTAAGCCCTAAATAAATAATCTGAAAATTTTTCTGATTATTTCGTCATTTTACAAGCATGCAAACATCGTTTCTCTAAAAGGAAATGATTAAATGCACACTTATTTACAGACTTTCTATCCTCTCAAAACTTTGCCTCCTTGCATTCATTCTCTTTAAGTGTCCTTAAACGGTCACACTATTGCTAAGTCTTACATTTTGTTTTCAAGCAT
Source organism: Galeopterus variegatus (assembly GCF_000696425.1). NCBI lineage: Eukaryota > Metazoa > Chordata > Mammalia > Dermoptera > Cynocephalidae > Galeopterus > Galeopterus variegatus. The sequence goes on along the minus strand of NW_007728613.1, from coordinate 126,398 downwards.
CACAATTCTCTCCTACCTTGATAAAAATACAAGACAAAATGAAATACCTAAATTTAGCCTAGCTTATCTTCTAACTATTGCTGTTTTTGATTCTTTTATATCAAATTACCCTTCCCCACTCATTGTTTTTATCTTCTCCCCACTACCCTTACTTTCTTTGGTTCCCTGCAATCTGTTTTTGGCAAAAATGTTATTTCTTCAGCAGAATATTATGGATCAGTCATTCTTGGTCACTGATATAGACACTTAGAGATAATTGTTTATGAAATAGAGTCCCTACCCTCATGTATATATTCTTGCTCTCTTCGAGGACTTTAATGATCTCATAATCATAATGATCTGATTCTTGCTATTACATGCATTTAACAGTACTGATCAATCTGCACTTTTCATAGAGTTTTCATTGTATTTTTATTACTGTGACTGTGATTTTTTTCCCTAATGTTTATTTGTCCTTGATACTTTTTTTGTTTCTTCTTTTAAAACCTAAATGTAAGTCTTACCCAATATTATGACTTGGCCTTTTTTCATCTACTACTACACGTGCTTGTTGGTGCAGAATTTTTATTCTCTCAGTGATGATTTTTTTCCCTAATGTTTATTTGTCCTTGATACTTTTTTTGTTTCTTCTTTTAAAACCTAAATGTAAGTCTTACCCAATATTATGACTTTGGCCTTTTTTCATCTACTACTACACGTGCTTGTTGGTGCAGAATTTTTATTCTCTCAGTGCTCAAAATTTGCTAATTCCTGCATGTATCTAGTCCTTATTTCCACATTCTGGTCCCACACTTTCAATTGCCAGGTAAGCAATTGCGAGTATCTGCAACTCTAATTTCTGAACCCAAACTTCCCTTTCTTGTAGAAAGAATCTCCTCCTCCTGACCCTGGTATTTCTGTGATTGTCAAAATCGCTGTTAACATTGTGAATTCTCTCTCAATTTCAAATTCTGTCAGCTCTTTATTCTCAACTGATTATATGTTTTCGCTCCTTTGCATTTCCACTTCTGTTATTATAACTCACTCCTGGGCTATTGCAAATATGTAGGCAATTCATCTACAATGCAAATATTCTTCTAAACCAGGCGACTCTTCACATTGATGCAAGATTAATATTCTTAAGTGGTGACTCCTGGTCCTCTAAGTAATCAGAAGCTCTTTACTGCATTTCTGTTTAGCATCAGTGATTTTCTATGTTCTTCCCCAAACTGCATTTCCAATTTTAATTCTTATGTTATTATTCTATAAACTCCATGCTCTTGTACCTCAAATGTGCTTTGGGTGCTATAAATATCAAAGTTTGTTTATATCCTGGTTTTAGTATGAGTTGTAATATTTTGTTGATAGCAGACACTATATACTTGGTAAAAGGAACTGAGGTAAATAGGTTTTTGTGTGAGGTTTTATTTTTATCTGGCTAGAGGTTAGTCTGTATTTAGTGTTTGCTATAGCTTTATGTGACAGAAGGTAACATTCACTCTGATATCCTTGTTTTTGTCTCCCTTGTTGTAGCTGGGTTTCCCTAGAGGCTTCTTCTTAAATAGGGATTGCAAGGTGGAGGTCTTTCAGTTGTAGTCTCTCATTATTATACATCTTTTATGAAGTCTTTCCTCATACACCAAATTTAAGCCATATTTTATCCGGTCAACTACATTGCATTTACAATCTACATCAATGTTTGGTATTATATGCTCACAATGATCCAAATGAGCTGTACATCATCATCACTGCCCCACTTGATAGTTGGTGAATGTGAGACACAGTGGGGGGTTAGGGATTTTCCCAAAGTCACAAACCTTGTAAGTATCAGAGTTTGGATTTTAACACAGGTAGTCTGACCCAAAACTTGTCTTCTAAACAGCACATACTGTTAGCTTGTATTTTAAGATTCTTGGGGGTATATTTTAAATTTTCCCAGCCATATCTTGCCCATCTCTCTATATTAAAATGGAAGACATGGTGCCTTTTCTGTAGTAGTTAACCAATCTATAACCTGTGAATAATTGTCTTATTTCCACTGCAGGAATCATCTGTATTTCTATTCTCTAAATTTCCCAGGAGAGCAGCACTAATTTGCATCTGTGTTCTAAGCACTTTACTTGTAGTATATCATTTAATTTTTACCACAACCCCATGAGGCTGAAATACTTATTGTAATTATCTCTTATTGCTCCTGGGTCCTAGTCCTAGAGAATTTAAATAGGTTGTTCAAGGTCACATACCAGATAAGTGGTAGAGTCAGGATTTGAATTGAAGCCTATAGTTCTGGTGCCTATAGACCTAACCAGTGAGCAATCCTGCCTACAGTTTCTGCTCATTACGTATTCATTAAAAGAATCTGATAACATCTTTTTCAGTTTCAATGAAAATAAGTTTTCTTCTGTTCTTATTTGCTTTCATGCTCTTTCAGGTAAAATAGATCCAAAATCTAAATTAAGTCAAAGTTTTTTTATAATAGTTACTAATTATCATTTACCTAAAGAAAACGGTTTATAATTTATTTTATTTGTTCTCTCTTTTTGTATGACTATGTGACAAGTTTCCTCTGTAATTTCAATTTGGCAAATGAAATCAAGTTACAGAAACATTATAAAGCCAATGCATGTTTCCAAAAACATCTTGGCAAATCAATGACATATAAAGAGGTTCCGCAGAATTCTTTGGGTATGAGGATTAAGAGATTCAGAGTCCTTTGTCTGTACCTAGATTTATAGGAAGTGTCAACTAATTCCATTTATATATCATCTTTATGTGATTGAGGTTTCTTGCTGCTGAGTAAATTAGGAGCTTTCAAAATAAGACAAATCTACTTTGTGTTGGCATCTCATAGGCTAAAAGCTTCATTTTTATATCATTTTAATGCATACTGAAGGAGAAAAATCATAATATTGATTTTGGTAATAGTTAATAGAATTAAAATAAGACATTCTGGTGAAAAGTGATTTTTTTGTTTAAATTGGTAATAATTATTCTCAAAAGGGAGTAATATCTAAAGAATAATATATAGAAAAAGGTGGAAATAAAGCAACCATAAACTAGTCATTGTATAGCTCTTTTAAAAAGCAAATAGAAGTAAAGACAGATATTTTTATCAAATACTATGAGAAAATTTCATTCATCTTCAGAGACACTATCTGTGGTTTCCATTTTGACAATGTTGAGGAAACTTTTGTTCTTTCTCTGAACATGTTTACTTTTCACAGCCTTTAAAAATTGCATGCACAAATAGTCAGCACCTTGGAAATCTGGTGAAAAAAATGAAAATACAAAAAGGGATTGAGGGCATTTCGATTGATAGTCATTACACACCCTTCTATTTTAGAGGGAGGGACAGGCAGAAATTATAGAGGATGGAGAAGCAGGCTGAGTTAGTCTGACTGTGAAAAAGGGAGCATTTGCTATTTTGATAGAGAAACATGCTGTATAGCATTTTAAAAAAACCATTAGGCAGCTTTATTTTATGAACAGGAAAAAAATGACTAAAATTGCCACCAGTATAAAGCCAGGAGTGAATTCAGATCACTTGAAGTGGGAAATTTTCTTTTACCATCTGGCCCTAGTGCAGGTAAGTATGAGTCTTCTTAGGACAACTGGTGCTGTGAAAATACAGATAAAAAACCATTAGGCAGCTTTATTTTATGAACAGGAAAAAATGACTAAAATTGCCACCAGTATAAAGCCAGGAGTGAATTCAGATCACTTGAAGTGGGAAATTTTCTTTTACCGTCTGGCCCTAGTGCAGGTAAGTATGAGTCTTCTTAGGACAACTGGTGCTGTGAAAATACAGATTTCTTTAGGAATTATTAACTGTCTGCATTAGTTTGTTTCTGTTGTTTATAACAGAATACCTAAAACTGGGTAATTTATAAAGAAATGAAATTTATTTCTTATAGTTTGAAGGCTGGGAAGTGCAAGGTCCAGGGAACATATCTGGCGAGGACCTTCTTGGTGGTGGCTCTTTACAGCAATGTAGAGTGTCACATGGCAGGAACCAAAAGAGGAAGTGAGCTAACCTCACTCACTCTCCTTATAAAGTCTTCAGAACCATGACCATTACTCCTTGAATGGATCAATACATTCATGAGGGCACAGTCCACACAATCTAATCACCTCGCAAAGGCCCCACCTTTCAAAGACTATAATTGGATTTCCTACCTTCTTAGCACTATTACTGTGGGGCTCAAACTTCAATGAGTTTTAGGGAGATTTTCAGTCCATAGCACTGTCCTTTACAAATAAATGTCAAATTTATAAACTTACAGCACAGCCCCCCAATGAAGCATTTTCAAAATACTCAGGATTATAACTGATCACATCTAAAAGACAAATTAGAATCTTTACTCTCTGCTGACACCAGCATGAAAAGGAATGTCCTTGAAGCATAGTAATGGGTTCTTAATGTGGCACTCCGATATCAGGTAAGCATTGTGCTTTGAGAAAAGTACACTTTGACACTGAAATTTACATTATTTGTATTTGACCCTAAGTGACCCCCAATTTTAAAAATGTGTTCAGTCCCTTAAGGAGTTTTTAAAGTAAATATTGAATATTAATTGAAAAAAAATTAATTCAGAGACTGAGTTTAGCTAATTAAGATGTGAAATATAAAGTTTATACCGTAAGAATCTTACGAACTTGTAATCATAAAATCTGTACAAGCAAAAGTGAGATATTAAACTGAAAGTATACAGAAAATATTTGGGGTTGGTGAGTATGGAGATGAAAGAAAGTGAGCCGAAACACCAGGTACCAATCAAGCTTTATTAAAGGAAAAGAATCTGCTGGGCTGCACTCAAAATGGAGAGCAGCAGCCGGGGCTGCCCTCAAGGTGTAGAGCAGCTCCAGGCATCGGGGTGGAAGGGCGTATATGGGCTGTTGGGCAGGCTGATGCAATCAGGGAGGGGTTTTGTGCTGATGCGGAAGCTATGCGACCAGGGTGGAGAACTGCGCCCTTGCAGAAGCAAAAGGGTTTCTGTTTCTCAGAAATCATGAGGTTTCGTACAAAGGGAGGGGCTGGTGACCATTTTGTGCTTGGCTTTTCCTGAAATGGCACCGGTTATGTTCAAAACCTATCAGGACAGAGGCAAAATTCAGACATATTTAATGAATGCCATGTTGCAGAGTACTACATCTGGTAGCATTTAACTAAAGTATGGTAGATTTAATAATATAAATTAAATGCATTCTGATTTAATATAAGGGAGTTAAATAGCTTTTAAAATGGCAAATAGAAAGCTGTAAAACAGTCCAAAATCAAACAAATAAACAAAAAATTCTGCTTCTATAAATATCCATCCTAAGAATGTTATTGATCAGTCCACAGTCACATATAAATAAATAAATTGAACAGGTTTAATGATTTACCATTAAATTCTAAGTATGTTGTGACAGTTGAGACTTTTAAGCTTTATTATCTGTTTTAACAAATTCTGAAATTTGTGTGAGTCTACATTGACCTTTCCCAAGGATTTTGCTAGATATAAATAGGTAGTTCTCAATGAAGTAACTTGAAGTTTATAAATGTTTGAAAGTGGGTCTAGTCTGAGCTTGCTAGAAAAAAAATGAGTCTATTTTTGAAAGTATAATTCAATATGTTATAAATTTGTGATACAGTACATAGTTCCTGGATAATTCATATATTTCTATTAATAATTTGAAGGGGCTAAGCAACTTTTCATCTTTATAATTCTCGGGAAAAAGTATGACGTTGCAACAAATCTGTCCTTCTTACAAAGTCAAATTTAGATATGCTAGAGTTTCAGAATTAAAAATCGCAAAAGCCCAAATTTGAAAAGATGTCTTCTAAATTTCCGGGCAAACTTTTGCATTCTTGAATTTAAAAGTGTGTACAATTACACATTGACACACATTAATACCTCAGCTAGAAATTGACTTTCTAACTTTTGTATTTGACTGTAGAATTTTGTATGAACAAAATTGAATATGCAAAGTAGAAGATGCTAGGTGGGGTATACTTTGAAAACTCAGCTCAGAACCCCCTAACTAATAATTGAAATTGCTAGCTTTGATGTTGAGGTTTACATGACATTGCTTGTTTTGCACTGAAATAAAAATGCTGAAGCTAAATGGTAGATTATCATCCCAAGTGAATTTTTTTTTTTTACATTTTTTCATGATATAGCCCCAAAATGCAATCATTAGATTGTTTAACTTTCCTTTCAGTGATGTAGTATCTTTATTAAGCTGGTGTTTGGTAGTTGCTATGATAAAAGTAAGGGAAAAATAAGTGTGGAACAGGAGAAGAAGGTGGCGTTCAATCTGATTTCAGCGTTCGAGAATTTGTATAGTGCTTAATAGAAACATATTCTATTAGGAAGCAATCATAGCTATTTAAGAAAGAAGTGGTACAAATGTAATTGTTTCCATTTTTATGTACTATAGTAGTTTTTCAAATGCCTACTGTGTTGTTGGAATGAGTATTAAGTATTTTGGACTTCAGTTCTTAATAAACAAAATTGAGTTATTACTTCCAGCCTTGGGTACCATGAAAAAGTTACCGACACACTAAGGATGCTTTGACTTCATTTATTTTAGAAACCTGTAGGTGATGACTAAGAACTTGGTTAGATTTAATTCAGGTTGCTGTGATTGAGTTATTACTTCCAGCCTTGGGTACCATGAAAAAGTTACCGACACACTAAGGATGCTTTGACTTCAGTTATTTTAGAAACCTGTAGGTGATGACTAAGAACTTGGTTAGATTTAATTCAGGTTGCTGTGAAAACTTAAAACTGGCCTTTTTAAAATTAAATATTAAATTAAAACTATTCAAAAGAAACATCTTAATTAGTGAAAGTCTAATGTATTTATGCAGTTAGAGGAGCAAATTTACTGAAATACAAGGTTTTAAATCAGAATAGAATTTCTAACTTTGTAAAATTGATTAAATTTGGGTCAATAAACACAATACTACTTTTCCTACTGCTCTAAATATGTGACATTCAACATCAGGTTAGCGCTACAGCATGGATAAAAATGTATTTAAAGTTGAGATAAACATCTGCTTTTGAGACCAAAGTATATTAGTTCTTATTGTGTATGTTATAGTATTTAAGAGCTGAGCTATAAAATATAAAAGGTTTATACAACACCCTAGTTAATAAACAATTTATTTAATAGTAGTTCAAGCCTGTTTCTTCACATTCAGCATAAGATGAATAAATTCCTTACTTTCAATTAAGCCTTAACTATAAAAGAAATGTTCTTGCTATAGCTCATTGGGTTATACCATATTTTTCTTATTAAGGATAATGCTGTAAAGTTTGTCTGATAAAGTGCAGTCTAAATGCATTGGAAATCCTTAAGTATGTAAAAGGCAACAGGATGAGGGGAAACCCAGATGTTCTTATTTAATTAAAGATAGCATAGATTTCATGAAAGTACGTTTTTAATGAATTAGCCTCAGTTCTTAGTAGGTTTGACAGATGGAATCTAGGTATATCTTGGCTGTTTATGCCACATATGTCTTTATTTGCCAACTAAGAAAGTAAACAAGTGATGTCCTTGGAAAGAAACGAGAAACTTAGAAAACTTTTCTATGACTGGATTAAAATATTGTGTTCAATTTTCCTAACCCAATATTTGGTAGCACATACAATATTTTTTGAAAGGCAATGAAAATAGAAGACAGCTTGCTGATGCTTCAGGGAAAGTTTTCAAATTGTTCCCATTTCTATTATTTTATATTGAGGAACATTTTGCTTCAATAACTCTCAGGCCATGTTCCTTGGTTATTTTTCTTGATTGAATTTTTTTTTTTGCTTGTTTTATTTTAAATTTTGCCAGCCTTTATAAAGGGTTCTAAGTGAAAAGAGATATTTTCAATAAGGAATATTTTTTAAAATGTCAGTCATTTCCAGTTTCCAGTCCAGCATGTGAGGAGCTTGGAAGGCATCATTCCCATCCTCATAACAAGAATAAAGGTGAACAAACTGAAAATCAACAACTCCTCATAGATCAATTAGAGAATTGAGGTCCCAGGGCAAATCAGTGCCCTGCAGAGTCAGACAGGCAGAAACAGAAAATCACAACTCACCGGAGAACAGAAACCTCTGCAGGAATGAGGAGCAGGGTAGAAAATCCTAAACTGTGATTGCCAAATGGCTACAGGCTCAGTGAGGACAATTTTGAGAGATAAAAATTCCTGTGATCCAGTCTTAGGGTGATCCACAGACTTTTGTGAGTGCCTTGGATTTAGTGTTCCCCTAAAACTTGATCCCCACTGTGACAGTGTTAAAATTGTGGGAAATCATATTATGGTAATTGAAAGATGAGGTCTTGAAAAGGTGATTAGATTGAAGGACCGTGCCGTAGTGGACGGATTAAAAATGGTGGTCATGGGGTGTGGTTTGTAGGGCTTTAAAAGGAGAGTGAATGAGGTTACATCATTTCACAATGTGATACCCTGCAGTCACTTTGCCACCACCACCGTGTTCATCAAATGTTTTCCCTGGACTTTGCAGTACCCAGCTTCAGAAACTGTAAGCAATAAATTTTGCTTTCTTTATAAATTACCCAGTTCTGTGTACTTTTGTTACAAGCAACAGAAATTGACTAATATGGTTTTACTTTCAGGAGCCCTACCAGGTTCTTATAATGAAGAGTGGAGAAAAATCCTCTCAGCTTTCAGCCAGGGAAGGGAGGTAGTAGCCATATCAAAATATTCCCAGACTGTTTTGTTCTTCTTAACAAAGCTTTTCCTTTAGAGAAACTATTTTACCAGAACCTAACTGACCTTGGGGAATAGAAATACCTAACAATGTCATAAGAGAGGGGAGGGATTGATTGGGTGTACCTTGTATACGGTATTTTAACTACCTATGAAGCAGTATAATGATATTTGAAAGAGGATTTGGGTTAGTTGTAATGTATATCACATACTCACACAGCCAACCACTGGAAAAAAGTAAAAAAAAAAAGTAAAAAAGACACAGAATTGATATGCTTTGAAAAGATAAAAAAAATTGTGGAATTGGTGGAATCAAATGAAATGCTCAGTTAAAGCCAGAGAATACAGAAGAAGAGTGAAAGGGGAAAAGAATAAGAGTAACAAGTGGAAAATAAATACAGTAGATATTAATTCAATTATACCAATAATCACTGTCAATGTTAGTAGGCCAAATTCACCAGTTAAAATACAGAGACTGTCAGACTGACTGACAGAGACTGGGTGAAAAAACAAGATCCAACTATATATTGTAAGTAAGAAACCTACATTTAATATAAACATACAGGTAGACTAAAAGTAAAGGGATGCAGAAAGATATACCATGCTAACATTTATCAAAAGAGAGTAAAGTTCAGACAGAGAAGACTTTGGAGCAAGGAAAATTATTGGAGATAAAGAAAAGTGTTATATAATGATGAAGAGATTATTACTCCAAGAAGATAAAATTATTCTAAAGTGTTTAACATCAGAACATCAAAATACATAAAGCAAAACCTGATAGAACTTCAAGGAGAAATACATGAATTCACTGTTATTGCTGGAGACTTCAAAACCCATCTATCAACAATGGACAGATCCAGCACACAGAAAATAAGTACAGGTTGAACCGAGCAGCACAGTCAGTCAGTTGCATCTGATGGCCATCTATTTATCTAACAACAACAGAATACACATTCTTCTCAAGCTCACACACAATAGTCACCGAGACACACCACGTTCTAGTCCATAAAACACACCTTAAAAATATAAGAGAATAGGGCCAGCCCGGTGGCGCACTGCTGCAGTGCGCCGCTTGGGAGCGCGGCAGCACTCCCGCCGAGGGTTCAGATCCCACATGCAGACCAGTTCCCGCTCACTGGCTGAGCAAGGGGTAGGCGCAGCACCAAGGGTTGCGATCCCGTTGCCGGTCCCGGTCTGGTACGGGCGCGACACTGGGTAGGCGCAGCACCAAGGGTTGAGATCCCGTTGCCGGTCCCGGTCTGGTACGGGCGCGACACTGAGGGTTGCGGTCCATTGCCAGACACGGAAAAAGACAAAAAGGAAAAAAAAATATATATATATATAAGAGAATAGAAATCATACAATATCTGCTCTCAAACAGTAATGAAATTAAGCTGGAAATCGGTAACAGCTAGAAAACCCCCAAATACTTGGAGATTAAACAACATATTTCTAAATAACCCATGGGTCAAAAAAAGTTCTCAAGAGAAATTTTAAAATATTTTGAACTAAATTGAAAGAAAAATTCAACTTATTAAAATTTGTGGGTTTCAGGTAAAACAGTGCTTACGGGGAAATTTTTAGAATTGAATTCATATGTATTCGAAGAGAGGAAAGATCCAAAATCAATAATTTAAGCTTCCAGCTTAGGAAACTGCAAAATGAAGAGCAGTTTAAATCCAAAGTAAGCAGAAGAAAAGAAATAATAAATATTAGAGCAGATCTTAATAAAATTGAATATTGAATCAGAAAAACAATAGAGAAAATTGATGAAACCCAAAGCCGGTCCTTTGAAAAGGCCAATAAATTTAAACATGTCTACCCAGGTTAACTAAAAAAAGAGAGGACACATCAGAAATAAAAGGCAGGCCATATTATTGATCTTTGGGCAATTTATTGTTAAAAGAATAATAAAGGAATGTTATGGACAACTCTGCTCACAAATTTGTTAGCCAGGATGAAATGGACCAATTCCTTCAAAGACACAATCTACCAAATCACACAAGGAGAAGTAGACAATCTGTATAGGACTGTATCTATTTAAAAAATTGAATGAAAGATTAATAACCTTTCAAAACTGAAAGCCCCAGGCCCATATGATTCACTGGGGAAATCTTCCAACCATTTAAGGAATAAATTATACCAATTCTCTATAATCTATTCCAGAAAATAGAAGCAGAGCAAACACTTCATAATGTATTTTATGAAGCCAGTATTACCCTAAGACCAAACTGCAGAGAAGACATTACAAGAAAGGAAAACTACAGACCAATGTCTCTCATGAATATAGATATAAAATACTCAACAAAATATTAACAAATTGATAGCTGACATAACCCCCAACGCAACAAGCAGAACTTGTTTGGATACTGATGTAAACAAATCAATTGTAAGAAAGAAAGAGGTAGGGGGAGAGAATTGGAGAAATTTAAACATGTTTAATGTTTGGTTACATTATGGAATTATTATTGATTTTTTAAATGTGAATAAAATGTAAAAAAGAAATTAAGTTTAACAATGAGAAGAAAAAATATGCATCACAACTGAGTAGAATTTATTCTAAGTATGCTAGGCTGGTTTAATTTTCAAATATCAATGTAATCCATCGCATCACATGATTATATCAGTAGCGCAGAAAAAGCATTTGTCCAAATCCAACACCCATTACTGATGAAATCCTTCAGTAAACTATAGGTGCATTTCCTCAGCTTGATTAAGAACATCTACAGAACACCTACATTCTTAACGGTGACAAACTAGACACCTTTCCTTTAAGATCAGGAGCATGGTGAGGGATGTCCACTGTCACCACTCCTATTCAGCATTGTCCTGAAGGCTTAGCTAATGCAATAAGACAAGTGAGGAAAACATTAACACCATAAAAGAGAGAGAAATACTTAGGTATAAATCTAAAATAAGTACAAGATATATATGAGTAGAACTATGAAACTTTGGTGGAAGACATCAAAGAAGATATGCATAAATGCAGAGACATTCTATGTAGCTGGATAGGAGTACTCAGTATTTTGAAGATTTCTGTTCTTCCCGTCTCAGTGCATAGATTCAGTATGATTCCAACCACACTCCCAGCAGGTTATTTTGTACATATTAACAAACTAATTCTAAAGTTTGTATGAAAACGTGAAAGACCCAGAACAGCCAACATAATATCGAAGTAGAAGAGCAGAGTCAAAGAATTTTTATACTACTCTCAAGACAGTGTGCTATTGGCAAAAGAACAGACCAATTAATCCATCAAACAGAATAGAGCGCCCAGAAATAGACTCAGACAAATATGGTAAATTCATATTTAACAAAGAAACAAAGGCAATTCAGTGGAGAATTCAGTGAGAAATGAGAATGGGAAATTCAATTGCATGAGAAACTCAGGGAGAAAAAATTCAATGGATAAAAAACAAAACCCAATTTAAAAATGGACAAAAGATCTGAACAGACATGTCACCAAAGAACATATGCATATGGCAAATAAGCATATGAAAAAATATTCAACATTATATGTCATCAGGGAATTGCAAGTTAAAACAAAAATAAGAGACCACTCTATACTTATTGCAATGGCTAAAATCCAACACATGGACAACACCAAATGCTGGTGAGGGGGAGAAGAAAGAAGAACACTTATTCATTGCTGGTGGGACGATTAATTGATACAGCCAACATTGAAGACAGACAGTTTCTTACAAAACTAAATATACTCTTACCATACCATCCAGCAATTTCACTCCTTGGTGTATACCCAAAGGAGTTGAAAATTTATGTCCACAGAGAAACTTGCTCGCTGATGTTTATAGCAGCTTTATTTGTAATTGCCAAAGCTTAGATCTAACCGAGATGTACTTCGTAGGTGAAAGGGTAAACAAACTATGGAGCTTCCATACAAGGGAATGTTATTGATTGATAAAAAGAAATGAGCTATCAAGTCAAGGAAAGACATTGAGGAATCTTAAATGCATATTGCTAAGTGAAAGATGACAATCTAAAAAGGCTACATACTATGTGATTTCAACTACATGACATTCTGGAAAAGTCAAAGCTATGGAGACTTTAAAAAGACCAGTGGATACCAGGAGTAGGATGGGGTTGTGGGGGAGAGAAAGATGAAGAGTTGGAGCACAGGGGATTTTAGGGCAGTGAAACGATTCTATATGAT